>NW_019154101.1:33792192-33828987 GCF_002288905.1 Enhydra lutris kenyoni | reverse complement strand
TACTGCAAGGCTAAAGAATCATGGGGAGAAAGCCATGAGTTCCGTGCTTTGCTTTCTCCTCCTCTGGAATTCCGCTGCTCTCCTTGGTATTGAAACTGCACTCCTTGGTAGGTGAACTTGGTCCTGGCTGGGTTTCTTGTTGATCTTCTGGGGGAGGGGCCTGTTGTAGTGATTCCCAAGTGTCTTTGCCCTGGGCGGAGTTGCACCGCCCTTACCTGGGGCCGGGCTGAATAATCCTCTCGGGTTTGCTTTCGGGAGCTTTTGTTCCCTGAGCGCTTTCCGTAGAGTTCCGGAGGGCGGGAATGTAGATGGCGGCCTCCCGGTCTCCAGCCCAGAGGAGCCGAGAGCCCGGGGCCCCACTCCTCAGTGCGCCCTCAGAGAACAGCTCCGATTTACTCCCGTCACCCTGCCTCTGGCCGCGCTCCGAGCTGACCGAGCCTGTGACTGGTTCAAGGTAACCCCGAGCTTAGAGCTTACTCCTCAGCTCTGTCTCTGTAGCCGCCTTCCCTGTTCTAATACCTGTAAGTTCTGCGACACTCAGACACCCCCGATCCTTCTGTGACCCTGCGGGACCTGAGGCCACGCTGACCCTGCGTGGGCTTCACCCCGGTTAAGCCTCTGGAGTGATGTCCCTCAGCGGAACAGACTTTTAAAAGTCCCGATTTTGTGCTGCGTTGCTCCGCCGCTTGCCGGGAGCCGGCCCCTCCCCCCGCAGTCTATCTTCCCGTCGCTTTGGATTCACTTCTCCCCCAGTCCTACCTTTCAGAAAGTGGTTGATTTTCTGTTTCTAGAGTTGCTGTTCTTCTTCTCTTCGATCTCCCGTTGGATTTGTAGGTGTTTGCAATCTTTAGATAAGCTATCTAGCTGATCTCCCGCTACCTGAAGTAGTCTCAGCCTGCTACTTCTCCGCCATCTTGACTCCTCCCCCCCAAAAAATATGTAATTTTTAATAGATGGTGCTATAAAAACTGGTCATGCTAATAAAAGAATTAAATAAATTTGGATTTTACTTAAATAGATAAAGCAACCCAGAATAGATGAGCTATCTAAATATGAAAAGCAAATATTTAAAATTTAGAAGAAAATAAATGAGTAAATATTATGGTAATGGCATAGGAAAGATTATTAAACTCAATTACATGAAAATTGAAAACTTATGTGCATAAAGATTCCCATAAAATATAAAAAGAAGGTGAAAATAAGAATATATTTGCCACTCATATTGTCATAATAAAAAGATACTTAGTTTATGAAATACATAAAAAACTCCATATTAACACAAAAAAAAGAGAAACATTCCCTAAGAAAGGATGTACAAAAGATATAACCAAGAAATTCAATAGCGAGAAAACACAGATGATAAATAAACATAAAAATATGGTCAACCTTGGGACACCTGGGTGGCTCAGTTGGTTAAGCAGCTGCCTGCGGCTCAGGTCATGATCCCAGCATCCTGGGATCGAGTCCCACATCGGGCTCCTTGCTCAGCAGGGAGCCTGCTTCTCCCTCTGCCTCTGCCTGCCATTCTGTCTGCCTGTGCTCGCTCTCTCTCCCTCTCTCTCTCTGACAAATAAATAAATAAAATCTTTTAAAAAAAAAAATATATGGTCAACCTTAACAGTATTGAGGGAAATGCAAATTAAAACCAGAGTGAAAGCTTTTCATACTGTAATACTTGCAAGATGTTTTTATCAAATATTGGGGAGACTGGCGAGCAACACCTAATTATCTTTAATGCTGTTGTGATGGTAAATTGGTTCATCTATTTTGGAGTTCATCTATTTGGAATAATATCTTACACAGTTGAATATCTACAGAACTTGTGATCCAAAATTTTTATACCCTTTATATGCTCTAGATTAGGATTCTATTATAAAATAGATAAACTATGCCCAGTATGTCCCAGGCCAGTTGTCCTATTTGTTTATGGCCCATGAGCTAAGAATGGTTTCTATATTTTTAAATGGTAATATTTTAAGTCCTATTCAAGTACCTACATAATATCTTTGATACCACCTCTTGGCCAGGAAATCTAAAACCTACCATCTATCCCTTTAAGAAAAAGGTGGCTGAGCCCTGTTCTCTAGAGAAACTCTTATTCTTAAGGAAATCTGTACAGAATTTTACATAGGCATTATTATTTCTAAACATAAATAGTGGAAAATCTGAGATACCTGAAATTTCCATTAATAGGTAAAGGGATAATAAAATGCATTATTATACTGAAATACTTACTGCCGGCAGTGAAATGAATGGACAAAAGTCCCCCCCATATATGTATATATACATTTTTAATACTATACACCGTTCAAAATAAATTTTGTAGAAATATTTACCTTTTATATGAGGTTTAAAAAGCATGTAATATAAAACTACTTAAAAAGATATATGCACATCCAATAAAGGCATAAAGATATGCATGGAAATGTTAAAGAAAGTTAATTTTAATGCTACTGTGAAATGAGGAAAGATGTAATTGGGGAGAACTAAACATGGTGCTTCAACTCTATCCATGATCTGCACATCCATGGTAATTTAAAATTAAAGCCAAAAAGTTCTGATAGGGGGATTGAATACTTTATTTCCACTAATTAAACTTTATCATCAATATTGTATTAACTTAATATTATTTAATCAACTTTTAGTCCTATGGAGTAGTAGAAGTGGTAATGTGTTAAGCATTAGCTGACATAACTCTAGGCAGGATAATGGTCTTTGTCAGGGTAGACTTTTCTGAGCAAAAAACATTTTTAAGCAAACCTATTGTTCTATACACTTTTGATAATAACGTATGTATTTAATTTTGTTCTCCTTGAGGTCTTCTTTTATTCACTTTCATTTAGAGTAAGTCAGAATGCGGGGTGCCTCAGTGGGTGGCTCAGTGCGTTAAGCCTCTGTCCTTGGCTCAGGTCATGATCTCAGGGTCCTGGGATCGAGCCCTACATCGGGCTCTCTGTTCAGCGGGGAGCCTGGTTCCCTCCTTCTCCCTCTGCCTGCCTCTCTGCCTACTTGTGATCTCTGTCTGTCAAATAAATAATTAAAATCTTAAAAAAAAAAAAGAGTAAGTCAGAATGCAATTCATAATATACGGGGTGTAGCTACATTTCCTGTTTACTGCAAAGATTTTTTTTTTCTGATGAATATTGTGTGTAATCTTGTTTTTATGAGAATATTAAAAAAAAATAGATGAAAACTTTCAAAGTGTAGTATTCTTTGAAGCTTAATGGAAAAAGAACTCACCAAACTATATCCTGTTTTAGTAACAGGTATTGGAAGGCTCAGCAATCTTTAACTGTTCCATTAATTGTGTTTACTCTATTGTCTTAACAAAGTCATTTATTTCCTGTGTGTTGTTTACATTCCATGTATATACCCAACAATGGGGGGATCTGTTAGTGGAAGAAACGCCAACACTGAAGTCAGATATTTGATTCTTCTCTGTCAATTTACTAGTCTTGGGATTTTAGAGAATTTATGTTAATTTGTTTCCTTTTTCCTCATTTATAAAATGTGACAGTTATTACGTTTTAAGATTGTTGTAAAGAGAGAAAACAATGGCTGCAAAGTACAGATTGCAGTGCATGCCATAGGAGATGCACAGAACCTTTTTATTTTTTTTTTAAACTTTCTCCCTTTATCTTGAGAATCAGGCAGGCCTGTGTTCAAATCCCAGCCAGACCATTTCCTTTCTCCTTGAAAGTGTGAAAAGTTCTTTAACTTTGACTCCCGTCTTCTCTTTTGGAAGGGAATAATACATTACCTATCTCTCATTGTTGGCTACAGCAATCTCATTGCTACTAATGACATATATAAGCACCAAACCATATTCCTGATAATGTGATTGCTTAAGATTTCATTTTCTTTTATTTTCTCCTCATCAAGAACAAATAACTATTTGTATTCTAGTGATTATTCACAATTTTAACTTTTATTTTAAAAATTAGGAAAATGCTATGGGCCAATTCACAAATATTACCCACTCCTAAACGGAGGGATAAAGACCAGGTAAAATTAGTTTCGTAAGTGATGCAACTGTAACCTAATAGTAGGTTGTGATCTCAGGGTCGCAAGATCAAGCCCTGCGTTGGGCTTAACACTCAGCATGGAGTTTGCTTGAGATTCTTTCTCTCTCTCCCTGCTCTTCCTGCTTGTTCTCTCTCAAATAAATAAATAAGACTTTAAAAAAAACTGTGCTATAATATAAGATAGCTGTGCACGACAGCCCAGTAAAATTGGCTATTTATTTTACTAACTCATGTGTGTCTTACCTACTTAGGAAGGATTTAAAGTGGACCCTGGGACTGATAGGAAAATCTGTGTTTCAGCCCCGGCTTGGCTTCTTACAGTCTATAGAGCCAACAATAAGTTAGTGAACCATTCTGATCCCGTTTCCCAGTCTCTAAATAGCAATATTGATAAAGACTTTCCAGGGTAGTTCTAAAAACTAAATGAGATGCAATATAGTATGCAATTCATGTATATGCAATGCATAATATGTATGCTTGGTAACTGAAAGGAGTGATACATGATTATTGATTATTCCACTTTGGATTCCTCATGCTTATTTGAATCTATCTGTAGAACTCAGAGCTAAAGGCTCAAGTGACTTTCTAAAGGAGGTCCTTGGGGCGCCTGGGTGGCTCAGTGGGTTGAGCCGCTGCCTTCGGCTCGGGTCATGATCTCAGGGTCCTGGGATCGAGTCCCGCATCGGGCTCTCTGCTCAGCAGGGAGCCTGCTTCCCTCTCTCTCTCTCTCTGCCTGCCTCTCTGTCTACTTGTGATCTCCATCAAATAAATAAATAAAATCTTTAAAAAAAAAAAAATAAAATAAAGGAGGTCCTTAACATTTTAGGTTTTGAGTCTTTGTTCTTGCCCAGCAAGAAGCTTCAGGTGTTCCTTCTCACTGAGCCCTCTGCCTGCAGCAGTGTGGGCAACACTGACAGTGGCCTGGCTAACTACCAGCTTACCAGGAGGGGAACTTGCTTAATTGCCTGAATTCTGGCTTCACAAAGCAGCTTTCACACCTAAAGCTGGAGCAGCTCACATCTGTGGCTGTCAGGCTTCTGCTTTGCAGATGAAGAAATCAGCTGTGCCTGGTCCCCACAGGATACCCAGGGGGTCCAAGCCTCATGCATAAAGTCAAAACACATAAGCTCATTTCCATATAGAATACAAATAACATATTCATTTAATAAGATAACTCCTGAAACTTATTGCACATATTATTTTAAGCTCCAGTGCAGGTAATTAACAATCCTGCTTAGGAAAGATCGATGAAACCTTTAGATCACAACTGAATTCCTTTCATTTTATTTGCACATGTGTTATCTCTGTGTGTATTCACAGTACTTTACTTAAATACACTCATCCAGAACATTTTTTTCTTTAATATTAAGATAATTTATGGTATTACCTCGGGCTATGTGTTGTGTGGGTGTGTGCCTGTATGAGCATATGTGCACACGTGCATGCACAAATGCAGTAAAAAAGAACTGGGGAAAAAGTGAGGGGACTTATTAGCTTTTATAAATATAGGTGCATTATTCATCTGATATAAAATGTATATTTTTATTGCTGTGCCATCAAAAGAATCACTAGCTGCTTATAGGGTGTAGGAATTCACAGGGTACTATGCCATAAAGTATCATGCTTGACTTCACATCTGAGAGCACCAACTGGGTTCTAATAATGATACCTCTGATGGTGAGAATTTAATTACTCAGCTACTGCTCAGTATAGCAACTGCATAAACAGGGGAGAACGTACGTCTTGGGCAATTTTGCAAACTTTCATTATTACTAATCATTGGTTTTGTAGGGTTTCAGCTTAGCTAAGCTGCAACTACATTTCTCCAGAATTTCCTTCTCTACATGATTCCTGGTTAGGGTTAGCCACAAGAAATATATGTGCAAGGTAGAGAATGTAGAAAGAGAAGTAAACTGGAAGTCTTTATACTCTGAAGTTTCCTGAGAGGCACCCTGGCCACTGTGGCTCACACGGTGCAGCTGACCTGCATGCTCATCCTATATTGTGGATGGCAGGTGGGGCGATAGCTCTTACAACTTCACCTGGACCTCCTGGTCCAGTTTCCTCAATTCCTAGATCAGAAATGTGCGCAGCTTGGCAGCCCCAAGAGATAGACTATTTCCAACTACTTTGAACTGACATCGATTTCCAAATTAATTTTACCTAGGCTCCTAGTATCAGTAGTCTAAATCAGAGGTTGAAATTCAAAGCCAAAATATATCAGTTGTAATTCACTGTCTCTTGAGTACGTGTCACAAAATACACACAGGTGCTCTACCATGTCTTCTGAAGTAGGACTCTTAATAGTAATGCTTTTTATTGACAATTAGTGTTTCTATTAATGGTGGTTATTTTTTTGTCTCTTTTTGACCTTATTGTTGTAACTGTTATTTTAAGCCTAGGAGGAGGAGGGCAGGTATCCCTGCAAAGTAAGACATGCATCAGCAATGTTCAACTTGTAGCTACTTTAGTTAAGGCAGCCTTATATGTATCAATTACTGTGTGAGCTGATTTTCAAGTTGCAGCTGAGAAATCCTCCTGACCCAACTCCCAGGTACTTTCAGAGAAAGTATATTTTCAGAGAAGGGATATCTTTACTGCCAGTTTGTAACAATGTCTTTTTCCTTATCATTGGTGATACCTCTCTTTTGTTAAAGATCTGTAATTTCTGAAGACCCCTAACAAAGTCTCAAATACACAGAAGAACCCTTGCAGCTGCTACCCCCTCAAAAGAAATTAATTATATAAATTAATAGTTGTTATTTTGAAAAGCTGATGGGCACAGACGAACTGAATCATAGGACAGAATGATGATGGAGAAAAGGGGTAAAAGATTAAAGTGAGACATTGGTCACTGCCTAGAAAATGGGTCCAAAAGAACAGTAGAGTTGGTAAGAGCTTAGGCTTCTATTGTTTACAGATACTAAAACTTTCCAGATGAATGTTTGTTCCCTCTGTGGAGAAGGCTGACCTTAAAGTACCAGGATAGCAAGGGAACATTTGCTTTAACTTACATTAGACCTTTGCTTTATTAGAAACAAATGACACCTTCCCTTCATTCACTGATGGCTCAAGTGGGGTGTGCCAGCCGGCTGACAGGAAGTTAAAGAGTAAGACAGTTATAATGGTGCTGGGTGCCTGTGTGCGGAGATGTATGGAAGTAAGATCTTTGCAATATTTATATAATCATGACCAGAAAAACCCAATTTTGACCTGAAATGATCTTCATTAAGTTCATTGTGTCTCCCACCATATTTCTCTCTCACGTTTAGATGTTTTCTTTTCAACTTACAAACACTTCATACTCCTTAGCAAGCAATGTAGCTTCCTGACAAAGCACTGAATGTAATGAATGTCCCTCCTTAAGCCATGGAGATGCCACATTTATTTATGTCCATGGCTCACAGTTATGAACTTCTTCCAATATGCTGTTGTGCCTCATGGAGTAGTAACTCATGAAGTAACTCATGGAGAAGGCTTGCCTTGAATATCTATGATGAGAGTTTTCAGATCCAATAATCTGGATTTCTTTTCTTTTCTTTTTTTTCCCCCTAGCAACCAGTTTGATTTCATTTCTACTCATTATTCTTACAGGTTTGCACATTCAAATAAGAATTTTATTAGGCTATGTTATTTTATTCCAAATTTACTTTTTCTCAGACTCCTGATTTTCATTCACTGATAGGTGGACTGGTAGATATATGTATATAACTATATATATAGATATAAGCAAAGACATAGTTGATTTATAGACATAAGCAAATAGACTGATACATTTGAAAAGTATGAGTATAATAAGCAAGAGTTATAGCCTGGAGAACTACCTTTCAGCTTTTGGAGAAGACCAAAATTTGCATATTGCAGTTATAATGGAGAATACGGTGGAATGAGGGCTGAAAACAGGAAGAAATGAAATCCTGATTGTATAAACTCCCTTCCATAACCTCTATTACCAGAAGTAAAGAACACCTGGTGAAAAGTTTTTACCCTCTGACATTTAGGATTTCCTGATAATAATTACTGACTTTCTGACTAGTATGAAACCAAATCTGCCAGTAGAACAATTCTCACCCACATACAGATTCCATCAGCATTTTACAGACTCATTTTTTTCCAATACAGATAGAAAACAATATCAACAAACATTTCAGAAATCCTGTAACAGGAGGAAAAGAGACCAAGATGAAAAGGGAGAAAAATTATTCTGGAGTAAACAACAATACTGCATATTTAGAAGAAAATAATCTTCAAGAAGATATTGTACTCACTGAACAAGAACAAAAGGCTGTGGGAAAAAGTTAATATTGAGGGAACAAGATAATTTCTAGAAAAGTTGGTTGACTATAAACTCAAATCTCATTGGAAGAAGAACAAAAAGTAAGCATGAGCAATTTGATGAAATACGTAATGGTTAATCTAAAATATCAACACTCAAGTAATATGACTTCTAGAAGAATAAAGAGAAAGAAGTAATGTTGAAAAATATTTTCTAAAGAAAATAAATTCAGTTTCTCACAAAAGGCATGAGTACACATATTTATGGAACCTATTGAGTGTAAAGAAAAATGAATTAAAAAAAATGTTAGTCATAGCATTATCAAATTTTAAAAGAATTATAAGCCCACAAAAAAAAAAAATCACTAAAAATACTTTAATTTCCATTTCAGCTCCACGATGTAACAATTAAAAAGTGAGGAAAAAAGCTGAGTAGATATTTCTCCAAAAATATATATGCAGGTATAAAGTATATGAAATGATGCTCAATAACCTGTTTTATGAGGGAATTTCAGATTAAGGCGATAATGAAATAATACTATATACTTATTAGAATAGTCAAAATCCATAAAACTTACAAATATCAACTGCTAGAAAAATTGTAGAGTAGCAGGAACTCTCATTCATTCATGGAGGCAATGGAAAATGGTATAGCTACTTTGCAAGATAGTTTGGTAGTTTCTTACAAAGCTAAACATAGTCTTACCATATGATTGAGTACCAAACTCCAAAATTATTTGTCCAATCGGGTTAAAACTTATATCTCTACAAAAACCTCCATGTGAATATTAGTAGTGTCTTTATTTGCAAACATCAAAATCTAGAAGCAATCAAAATGTCCTTCAATAAATAAATGGATAAATAAACTGTGGTACTTCCATATAATATCATTCAATAATAAAAAGATTGATCAATCCTTTAAGCCTCAAAAAGGCATGGAGGAACTATAAACACATTCTGCTAAGATGAAGAAGCCAATCTGAAAAAAGTACATAGAAAGATTTCAATTCTATGACATTCTGGAAAAAGCAAAACTAGAGATAATTAAAACAAACAAACAAACAAAAACAACAACGAAAACAAAAACCCAGTGATTTTCAGGAGTTCTGCGGCTTGGTGTATAGGGAGGGGTGGGTGAAGAAGTGAGGGCTGCATAAAGATAAATAAATGAAGTACAGAGGAGACTTAAAGTGGTGAAATTCTTCTGTATAATACTGTAATGATGGCTACATAATTTTATGCATTTTTCAAAACCCACATAATTTTACAACATGAAGAGTCAATCTCAATGTAAACTTTGGATTTCAATAATAGTAAATAAATATTGGTTCATTAATTGTAACAAATGTTTCACACTAATGAAAGTTGCTAAAATAGAGAAAATTAAGTCAGGGGAGTATATGGGAACTCGGTAAATAATGTAGAGTCATAGTAACATTAACACTCTTTGTGATTTTTTTAGTGTTAAAATTCATTCAACTTGAGAACCAAACATTATAAAGATTTAATTACAGTTATAGTAAAACTATCAATTCAGTCAGCTTAGTGTGAAAGGAAAAATAAATGAAGCTGTCTTAGTTTGGGCTGCTATCACAAAGCACCACAGATTGGGTGGCTTATAAATAACAGAAACTTCCTTCTCCCAGTTTTGGAGTTTGCAAGTCAGAGATCAGGGTGAGAGCATGGTTAGGTTCTAGTGAGGGACCTCATCTGGGGCGGAGACTGCCAACTTCTCATGGCATCTGTGCACGGCAGAGAAGAGTGAGGAAGCAAGCTCTGGTGTGACTCTTAGAAGGATGCTGATTCCATCATGAAGACCCCACAGTCATAAATTCATCCATACCAAGGCCCCACCTCCTAAAACCATCATACTGAGGGTAACTTTTCAACACATAAATTTTGTGGGAACACAAACATTTCGTCCATAATACTCATATAAACAGTAAAAAGAACTAAAACAGGGTAAAACATCCCCAAACTGGATATTTTCTATAAGTATTCAACTATTTTCCAAGGCCCATCTTGAAAGGAAAGGAAAGGAAAGGAAGGGAGGGGAGGGGAGGGGAGGGAAGGGAAGGGAAAGGGAAAGGGAAGGGAAGGGAAGGGAAGGGAAAGGGAAAGGGAAGGGAAGGGAAGGGAAAGGAAAGGAAAGGAAAAAGAAAAGAAAAAAGAGAGGAAAGGAAAGGAAAGAAAGGAAAGGAACGGAATGGAAAGGAAAGGAAAGGAAAGGAAAGGAAAAAGGAAATGAAAAAGAATAGAAAAGAAAAGAACAAAACAAAAGAGAAAGAAAAAGTGATCTCCTTTGCATACACACAGGGATCAGCCCATTTCCCTGCTCTGCTTTACAACAAATTCTTTTTGAGGGATACATAAAATCCCTGTTTTCTTTCTCCACCTGGCATTGTTGTAGTGGATACTTTTTAATGGTCTTCAATCAGACTTCTGTTACCAAACTTGACTGAGCCTGACCTTGACAAGGTAACCACTCATGTCCCAAGCACAAACCCATGTCTACTGATGCTTCTTGAGTACTCCCTTATGACTGAAAGGCTGTTTCTTCTAGCACTGTATAGGTTTTGCTCTTACTCCAAAAATTCTTCTTCTTAGTCTTTTTTTTTGCAAGCATGTCATCTTCTGAGAAACACAATATTCTATCCTGATCACATTTTTCTTTTCTGTATACACTTCCTTCAAGTGATCTTTGGGTCTCTGTATGTTGGTAACTCTTGAAGCTGAATTTCTACTACCAACATCTCTGAGCTCCAGATGAATCCTGCAATATCTCCTTGGCTGAATACTTGGCATCTTAATCTTAATAGGGACCAATAAATGTGTTGATTTTACCTCTATACTTGTTCCTCTCCCAATTTTTCTTATCCTGTATAAATGGCAGCAATATCAGTAAGTTAAAATCTAAAAATTATCTTTGATTTAAGTTCCCAAGACCTTAAATCTTGTCAACTTGCTCTCAAAGCATATGAATTCATTATTTTTTTCCTGTATATGAATTAAGTGAGTTCAATATACTCTAATATCAGGCCTATCCTAGTGGAATATTCTAGCAGGACTCATCACTTCCTCTCAACTCATTTTTTTAAAAAAGAAGCTAATGTGACATTTTTAAGTAAAAAGTAATTTATAATCATGATTTTTTTTTTTTTTTTTTTGCTAAGAAGTCTCTATTTCTTCCTAACAAACTTAGAATAAAATCCAAGTTTTTAGATTTAATGCTTCTAAGACTAGGTTTCCCCAGAAACAGATCCTGAAACCTCTGAAAGGTGATGTAGAATGTGTTTCAGATTGTTTTACTACTGTGTTCCAGACTGTATTACTACTAGTTTTTTAAGAAAACTAGAATATATACTGCTGTGACTGGGATGTTGGTGTCTTGCCAAAATTCATATATCAAAACCCTAATCCCAATGTGATGGTATTTGGAAGTCAGGCCTTTTGAGAATGAGGGGCCCTCATTAGTATTTGCCTAGAAAAGACACAGAGCAATGATCCCTCTTTCAAACATGAGATACAGCAAGAAGGCAGCCTTCTATGAACAAGGAAGAAGGCTCTCACCAGACTCTGAATCTGCCAGCATCTTGATATTGGATTTCTTACTCTCCAGAAATGTGAGAAATTAATTAATGTCTGTTGTTTAAGCACCCAGTCTACAATTTGTTATAGAAGCCCTAACTGCCTAAGATACTTTCATCACTCATCTGCCAAAGGTTACTCTCAGGTGCTTCCAGAATGCCTAGCTTTCCAGAGAGGGCAATCTCTCAGCAAAGAAGAATTTTAGCTGTAGAACACTGTGTTCCTCTACAGGGACTATGAGTATGGAAAAGACATGGCATTTGATAATCTCTGATGTGCCTGGATTGCAAAGAACAGCATGACCTCCCTCTGACTCTTTGACCCTAACTTTCTTTCATGTCCCTTCTTTCCCTATCACCCTGACTTCTTTCTATTCATAAATACATAAGCTGCTTTCTGCTCTCTAGCCTAAGCATCAGCTTGTCTCTGTGCCCGAAAAACTTTCTCTTATCTTGCTGTAGATCTCTGTGTAGTCCTGAGAGAGGACTTCTTACAGCAGGTGCTCTGTTATCCCTATTACATCCCCTTAATACCCAGGTCCTTGGTTTACTTATCTTCATTTCTCTGCTGGAATAAAAACTCCCTGATTGTAAGGGCTTTGGCAACTATATTTCAAAACAATGGTAGATAACTGTTAAATTTAGAAATGAATATTCATAGAATAAAAAAAATCCTCATTTTACTAACTGAGAAGTTAAGAGATTTTATGGATTAAGAGATCATGGTAAGGAGAGTCAGCTCAAATAATCAACTTCCCTGACTCCACAATCTGCGGCTGTTGACAATTGGCAAATCATTAACCTTTCTTCACCTCAGTCACTTGGATGGGATAATAACAGCACCCACCTTACGTGGCTATTATGTGTAATTGATATGGATACAGTGGTTAGAATAGCCTTGTTCATAACAGGAGATAGAAGCATCTGTATTTGATAATTGGGTTTACGTAGAGAATGTTATATTCTTAAGTATCAAAATAGGAAATATAGATAATTTCAAAAATTAGAATATGGTGAGATAAACTTATTATTTTAGCAATATAGGGGTAACTAACAAAAGAAATAGGTCAGTTAACCCCCACCCCCGATACAGAATGGGGAATAAAAAGATATGAATCAGAAATTAGGTGATTTATTTAACACGATATAGGTATTACTTAGATGACTATAGTTTTTTTAAAGTAAAAAACATTTTAAAGTAAACTGAATACAACAGAGGAAAAAATAGTCTTTTCAACAAATGATGCTGGAACCACTTGATATCCACATGCAAAAAAAAAAAAAAAAGAATGTAAACATAGACTTCACACCCTTCACAAAAAATCAATCAAAATGTATCACAGACCTAAATGTAAAATAAAAGATTATAAAACTTCTAGAAGATATCTTAGGAGAAAATCTAGATGACTTTGTGTTTGACCATGACCTTTTAGGTGTAATACCATAGGCACAACTCATAAAAGAAAGAATTGATAAACGGAACTTGATTAAAACTAAAAAAATTTGCTCCACCAAAGACACTATCAAGACAATTATAAGATAAGTCACAGACTGGGAGAAAATCTTTGCAAAAAGACACATTTGATAGAGAATTGTTATCCAAAATATACACTAAGAACTCTTAAAACTCAACAATAAGACAATAAGCAATTAAAAATAAGCCAGAGACCTTTACAGATACCTCATCAAACAAGGTATATGGATAGAAAATAAACATCTGAAAAGGTTCCTCATTAAATGCCAGAGAAACAACAATTAAAACAACAATGGCATACCACTATACACCTATTAGAATAGCCATAATCTGGAATACTGACACCACCAAATGCTGGCAAGGAAGTGAAGCAGTAAGAACTCTCTCATTCATTGCCAGTGGGGAATGCAAAATGGTATGTCCATCCTGGAAGACTATTAGGCAGTTACAAAACTACATTCTTACCATACAATCAGTCATGCCCCTTGATATTTACCCAAAAAGTCTGAAGACTTATCTGCTCCCAGAAAATTAGCACATGAATGTTTATTCCAGCTTTATTCATAATTGCCAAGGGTTGGAGGCAATAAAGATGTTTGGCCAGTGAATGGATAAATAAACTGTCCATTCAGACAATGGGATATATTCAGCACTTACAAGAAATGAGCTATCAAATCATGAAAAGACAAGGAGGAACCTGAAATGCATATTATTAAGTGAAAGAAGCCAACCTAAAAAGGCTGCTTACTATTTGATGACCATATAACCTTCTGGGAAAAGCATAACTATGGAGATCATAAAAAGATGAGTGGCTGGCACAGGTTAGGGAGAAGGATGAACAGGAGAATCACAGAGAATTTTGAGTATGCATGTGTGTGTGTATGTGTGTGTTGTTAGTCACCATAAAATACATCATTAGTTTTTGATGCAGTGTTCCAAGATTCATTGTTTATATACAACGCCCAGTGCTCCGTGCAATACATGCCTTCCTTAATACCCATCACCAGGCTCACCTATGCCCACACCCCTTCCCCTCTAAAACCCACAGTTTGTTTCTCAGAGTCCACAGTCTCTCACAGTTTGTCTCTGCCTCTGATTTGCCCCAATTCCCTTTTCCTTTCCTTCTCCTAATGTCCTCCCTGTTATTCCTTATGCTCCACTAGTAAGTGAAACCATATGATAATTGACTTTCTCTGCTTGACTTATTTCACTCAGTATAATCTCCTCAGTTCCGTCCTTGCTGATGCAAAAGTTGAGAATTCATCCTTTCTGATGGCTGAGTAATATTCCATTGTGTATATGGACCACATCTTCTTTATCCCTTCATCTGTTGAAAGACATCTCGGCTCTTTCCACAGTTTGGCAACTGTGGACACTGCTACTATGAACATTGAGGTACATATGGCCCTTCTTTTCACTACATCTGTATCTTCTAAAAAAGACTCCGTATAATACTGTAATGGTGGGTACATGTTACTATACATTTACCCAAACCCATGGAATTTACAACACTTAAAGTGAACTGTAATGTAAATTTGACAGACTGTAGGTAACAAGGCTGTGTTGATGTAAATTCATCAGTTGTAACACATGTACTACTCTGGTAGGGATTGATGATAATAGGGAAGTCTATGAATGTGTGTGGGGGAGCAACAGGTATATGGAAAACTCTTTCTGTTCAATTCTGCTGTGAACCTAAAACCACTCTAAAAAGTCTATTAATAAAAAAAATAAAAACAAACTGAATTACAAATATTACTATCCTTTGTATAATTAGATACATAAAAATATAGCACAAAAAAGAAAGTAGTAGACAAAAGCAAAGACATTGTTTGTAATTTCTTAAAGAATAGGCTTACTTTTTGATCTTGAAGTTTTAAATCCTCATTTGCATGAAATAACACTTATAAATAAAGCTTCAGCTCAACCCTTGGATTTACTTTATTTAAATTTACTATTCAAAGATGAACATTTTAGAAGTTCACTTGATTAAAATTCTTAAACCGATTTTCTTCTCCTCTGATATTATTTCATACTATTACAATTTTTTCATAAGGATTCTGTTTTAACAAAATGAAACTTCAGTCACAGGAAACATTTTTTCATCATGGATTAACTGTATATAGGTCAGGATAAACATTTCTGATTAACAAAGTAGCTTACTGCAAACATAAATACTCACATGTTGAAATTTTACAGTGATGAAATGTATACTATAGGAAATTAAAGTCCTTAGCAAAATCACCATATCATATAGTTTTGTAAATATGTACTCATTTTTTCTAGTATATACTTCATTCCTTTCACAAATATTGACCTTTGCCTCAACAGGCACTGTGCTAGACACGTGACACAAAACAATGAGAAAAAAATAGACGTTTTCTCTACTCACTTGGTACATCCAGTGTGGTGAAAAAGATGTATTTATATGGCAATTTTCATAATGGTGAAATACAGTTTGAAACTTCTTGGTAAGAAAAGGTACATTACACTATAAGATAAATAATGTGAAATACTTGTCATAATTGAGTGTGATCCAAGAAAGCTAAGTGATTATTACTATTCAAAATTATAATTAAATACTATTCAACAAATGGACGTTTTTTACTTAATAGAACAATTTGGATATGTGTCTGTAAGTACATATAAGTCTATCTCATGTTTTCATTCTGTGATTTATCTTTTGTAAGATTAGTAAGCATAAAGTATGGATATTAACAAACTATTTCAAAATATAATCTTTGATTACACCATAATTATAAGAATATATGTCTTTTGACAACCACTACCCATATTATTTCCTGACTCTTGTCTATTCTTGGTTTTTGTTATCTGCCTAGTTATGCTGGATCCTTTGCTATGCTTGATGACTGTCTAAATTCTCCCATGAGGCACTCCTATTCCTAGCACTTATTTGGGTTTTCTGTTTTGTTTTTGTTTTTTTAAAAAATCTTGTTTTTTGTTTTTAATGTCCTGTGTTTCAGCTGCCACTAATCAAGTTTCGAGTTTCATGCAAACCCAAAAAATCTAAAAGCAGAGATACTCCAGGAGGGAAAAAACAAAATCTTCCCATTTAGGATAGAAAATCTTCTTCCTCCATTCCAATAAGAAAAACATTAGCGCCCTGGTTCCAAGTTCTTTGGACTAGTGTGTGGGCCCCCCTCCTCTGTGACTGCCCATGAGTCTGATTCCTCCTCTCACTTCTCCATACAACAACTTGCCAAGAGATGCTTGTGATTAATTATAATGGCTTTGAAAAAGTTAATATTCATGGAAATTCCTGTCCCTGTAGCCACTGGGGTCACAAAGTCTAGTGTAAACATTTTATATACATAGCACAATTGCTGGAATAATAAGACGTGCTGCATTATGATCAAGGGTTTTTCTAAAAC
Organism: Enhydra lutris kenyoni; assembly: GCF_002288905.1. Lineage (NCBI taxonomy): Eukaryota > Metazoa > Chordata > Mammalia > Carnivora > Mustelidae > Enhydra > Enhydra lutris. The sequence continues at coordinate 33,812,234 of NW_019154101.1, read as the reverse complement.
TTTTCGTGATCTAAGATCCTGAAATTGATTAGTAAATTCCTGAATTTCTCAACAGTTCAATAGTTTAACAAAACATGTAAGAGCCTACTATGAGTCATTCTCTGTGCTTGGTTCTAGTTTTGCAAAGACAAATACAAAACAAATCCAATCCTGAAGGTACATTTTACTAGAGAAATAAATATGACAGCATATGACACAGTTGATGATACAAAGGAAGGAATAATTAATTTTATTAAACCAAGAGCAGGAAAGGCTCAAAATAAAAGCAACCTTCACGTTTTCCATTCCCGCAACACTCTGTGCCACTTCAAATCACTATCTTTACTCATGTTGTTTCTTCTGCTTGGAATGCTTAATCTTCCCTGGCTTTTCTGGAAAATGGCTGTTTGCTTTACAAAGCCACAGATGGGCTTGACCTATTCTGTGACAAGGCTGGAGAGGGAAAGAAATAGAGAGGAGGAGGTAAGAGGTATTACAAATAACAGAGGAGCCAAATTATGGAGGGCTTCATATGCCATACTAGATATAGATCTTGGATTTTTCTGAGAATAGTTGAGAGCTATTGAGCATTTGTAGCCAGATGGTGATATTTTCCAATTGTAAGTCTGGCATCAAGTTGGACAATATATATTGGAGGGTAAAATGAGACTAGAGGCAGTATCCTTTCAGTGCTTGAACAGTTGGAAAGAAAAGAGTTGACAAATCGGTAGAATTAGAGCAGTGAAGATGAAAGATTAAAGGGAATATTCAAGAGACACTCTACACTAGGGTAGTATTTTCATATCTTGTATTATTTTAGATGTGTATTATGTGGTTGCAGAAACCCTCAAATAAGTGTGGTATAAGAAATTGTAACAAATAACATGGTATTTGAGTGTCAAAAATATTATGTTTTCTATGTTTCCTACTAGGGGCTATGAACACAAAGTAACAACTTCAGGACAGAGTGGACTTCTGAAGGAGAGTTCTTCAAAAGAAATTGAAATGTAATGACAAAAGGGAAAGAAAGAACACATTTCCACTTGGGGATATCAAATATCATTTTCTTAACAAAACAGGTTTCTTTGGCTGGGTCTAAGGGTAAGTGAACTTTCAAAGTCAACGGAAGATAGTCAAAAGTGCTTGGAGACCAAGAAGTAAAACATGTGTGTGAGTAACAACGAATCACTCTCATCATAATTAATGGGATAATGTTTGTTGGGCATACCATTATGGTTACAGGGAATAAGGCTGATGGAGGAATAAATTATGATTCTCACTTCCTATTATTTTTTAAATTTTAACAAGACTCTTAAAGTCCTGAAATCTCAGTTTCTTAATACACTTACAGGGTAATAATGTATATTTTATACATGGTATATAGTAAATGCATAGTGCATACATCGTACATACTATTAAATAAGTACTATAATTATAAAAAACACTACAAACCACAAAGCTCTAAACAATAATATTATTGTTATTAATACATTAAAATACTCAGTTCTAATAAAAGACTACAAAATTTTAAAAATGTGTTGTTCTTTGATCTTCAGAAATAACAGAATTGATATTTGTGATTGACTATAATGGCTATACATTTAGTGATAATACCTCTCCACTTTTTCTCACTTATTATGTAAATACCATAAAACAGTTAAAGTAAAGCTGTTAAACTGTTTTTGAGATGTGAATGCAAATATTTAATTCTCTATTCAGCCTATTTCAAGCTATATTAAAAATATTTCAAGTCACAAAAAGTATAACTCACCTAAAAGTATAACTGTCTCTTTTAACCTTTTCTGAAAGGATATTTTGGTTAAAATAAAGGGATGTTTCCTTATGAAATAATGTAGGTAGCATATGTAACATGGTTTTTTTTTCCTCCCTACAAATTCAACCTGAACTTGACAGTAGCAGAGTTATTGATTAGATATCATCAGTACTGACATATACAGAGAGAACATAATTTCATTTTATGGGCTGCTATGCTGTTAGATAGAATTCATTTTATGAAATGGCTATTGCTAGGCCTTTCATTATAATCACTTTGAAGAATTTTGTTTTACATTGGAATAATATTTTCTTACACCACATTGGTTTTCTAATGGCTTATCATTTGTAAATAATTTAACAATGACCTGTTTTGTGTACTGTAGTATGGGGCACTTGGCAAAATGTATCAGATCCATTCAGGTGTATATTTAATCTCCATACTTGAAATACACTTTTCTTTATATCTGTGTGTATATATATATATTTTTTTTTTTTCAGTTGAACCCAATACATGGTATCAGTGTTTTATCTTTTTTATTTATATCCCACCTGTTCCCATAAGGTTTTGAAGTAGAATATTTGCTTGGTATGTACCAGGTACTTTCACATTTATTATCTTGTTTATACAAAAATGAAAAAGACCTGTTCCCAAGTTCCTAGTCTCAAAGCTCCACAAACTCATAAACTAACCATGGCCCAGTGCAAATCATGTTGCTATTTGAAACAAGAAATTAAATTCTGCTACTTTAACACATAAGAAATACTCACTTCAACATCTTGGCAAGAATACAAACACTGTCCTAGAGGCTGAATGAATATCTCTGCCTTGTGATAACAGGGCCATTGAATGGGCTATATTTGGGGTGATAGACATTGACAGCAAGGTCGTGACAACTCAAACATATAACGATTCTGCAGTTTACCTTTTAAAAAACTATTTTGAATTTTTCCACTAAATAAGGGAGGTGATTGAGTGAGCAATAATCAACATACCAGTGTTTGGAATGACTTAACTTCCATGTAAATTTTAAATTTATTTTGGAGCAATCTATACACCTAATTCTCAGCTGAATGACTCGCCAAGTGAAGGCTGACACTTTCCTGTTTATCCTGCTCTCTGTGTAGGAGAAAATATCCCATTCATTTTTTGTTAGTATTATTATGATTTAATTGGTATATAAAAAATGTCACAAATTTAATGCGAAAACTTGATGAGTTTAGGCATGTGCATATACCTGTTTACCATCAATACATCCAAGGTATTAAACATACTTATCACCTCCAAAATTTCCTTGTGTTCTTTTGTGGATTTGGGAGAGGAGGGGAGTTTTTGTGTTTTGTTTTGTTTTGTTTTGCTTTGGTAAGAACGTTTAACTTGAGAACGTGAAATCTGTTGTCTTACATATTGAAAAATATACATCCCTGATCCTAAGTATTCACCTTCTTCTTTCCTCCCCTCTTCTCCTGTGCCTTCTTTTCTTCTCATCCCCTAACCCTCTTTCTCACAAGCACACATACACATGCAAGTCTTCCTGTTTATTGTTAGGTCAATTTTGAGACTAACATGATGATTACTGACCTAGCCACCATTTAATTATTCCAATGTAACATGCTTTAAAGTATATTCTTGCATATGCTGAAAAAGAGTAAGATCTAAAGACCAAAAAAAAAAAAGTGGGTTATTTTACTGATGAAAACGGTATCAGTTTTACATGTGAGAATGCACTTAATGGTATATGCACTTACACACACAGAAACATATGCACACACACACACACATTTTTTTTGAAAAATATTCTTTCTCTCTTAAGTCCAAATGACTCCAATCTTGTGTGCAGGGGAGAAAAAAAAAGAGAGAGAGAGAGAGATTCTAGAATTTCTTTCTTCTGTTTATGCTGAGTTCTTTATGGAAAAACTAAGCCAAGAACAAAATGTTCTCTCTTTTTGATGAATAGCTGTTTCCATTTTAAAAGGAAAATCTTTCCTTTCAAAAAGTTGTAAAGCAGAATTATTTAAAAAAATAACTCCATCTGGCTGTAGGGTATCATTTAAAATTATATACTGGGTCTAAGGTATTTTACTTGGTCGTGAAACAGTTATGTGTACCTATACTACATATCTCATTAATTTAAGTCTTTATGTCTGGAATTGAGTTTGAGACTCAATGGTCACATAAATATTGATATTGACAGTATTTTCAGGACCACCAATTATCTCGGTAAAGCCAAAAAATAATGACCCGCCAAAAGTGGCCTTGTTAGAGATTAAGTCCTGATTATGTAATAAATTAATATTTTACCCTAATTTATTCTTTAGGCATCAACTTAACCTTTCCTGCAGCCTTAAAGGCTTATCTTTTCATTTGAATCCATTGCTTGGTAGAATTAAACTCGAGGAAAAATATCTGAGCCTCTGATGATGTTCCCCTGCTTGTCACTCATTGTTACTTGTATATATGGTAACATCACCAGGAACTCCCAATCCAATAGCACGCACAATACATCCTTAACCTTGGGGCTCTTGTAATTGATGAAGATCGGGGATCAAGTGGTACATTTTTTGACATGATCAAGTTATCTGTTGGAGATAATAAGCCAATAAAAATATACTGTGACTCACTGTCTGGAATCCTCTTTGGTCTGAGCATAGGCTATTAAGAACTCAGTTCTCTGTCTTTTTATTTCTCACTACTTGACCTAATAAAGAAAATGAAATATATTGAGTGGATGCCTATCTGTCTCTCCTATTCTCTTTCTTTTCCAATTTCTTCTATAAAAGGGGGAAAAGTGAAAGCCCAATAAATAGAGCAAAGGGAATGAAGCCTGTGTTGTTGCTACACTGCACATATTCTTATAGCCTTCTAAGTCGTAAAATGTTAACAGCAAAACTAAATCTTGACATATTGATAGCTAAAACCATACTGCAATATGGCACATCAATTGCCTGTTATGTTTTTGTGAACCAAAAAATATTCTCTTCTGTACCATTAACATAAATCATACTGGTTAAAACACTTTAATACTTTAATACTCCAGGTGTTTTCCTTGGGTTTTTGTTGTTGTTGTTTATTTTTGTTTTTTTCAGATGGCACATTTATCGATGTCTGTTTTGGAGGGGCAAGGGAGATCAGATAGACTGTGGATGTGCTGTGGGCCTATGCACACAAATCAAACTCAATAAGCTTGTCAGATGAACATTTCACATTAACCAAAATAATAACCCGTCATATGACTTAAACAGTTTTTCTTTTTCTCGTGTTTCAGAAGAACAATGTAGTGCTGTATGGACCACAGCTGCATGTTTTGCTTTTTTAAGAATAACTAGTTTTTAAAAGACTCCCATTATCCTACAGCTCTCCAGATGTGAATTCTAACACTGTTGTGAGCAGGGGAAGCACTAGGTTTAACGGAACTTAAGAAACTGCATTGTAGATAAATTTTTTAAAAACTTTGAATGAGTGGAAAATTACTGAAAGTAATACCTGGTCCCAGGAGCTAGAGATTAATTAATTTTTAAACATACATATAATTGACAATTTTCCTATGTTTAATATTTAGAAGGCTGAATGAACATGGACCGGAAGCAAACAAGGTGAAGACCTCAGCATCCTCTCTGCTAACCACAAGTGGTTGATTTTGTTCAAAGCTGCTCTATCCTCTCACTGGGATGAATATTTTAATCCCTAAAGGTGGCAGAAGCCTATGTTTGGAATTCTTTCACTTTGAAAATGAACAGGCTCTAAAAAACCTCATGAGTTCAAATAGGGTAGTCAGACTTTGAAACTCTTTCTCATGAGATTACTTTTATATGTTGTACCAGTTCACTGAGTGATGTGTTTATTTCCTCAGGATCCTCCTGACCCCTGGTACACTTGTATTCCCACAGTCATCTCCTACATGTCCTGTTTTCTCTTGTATTGAAACATGATTTGTAGCTGGATATTGGTAAAGCACAAGGTGTTAATGCATAATTAAACTCAACAATTATATGTAATATCTCTCAATCACAGTTCACTAAGTCTCTCAATTTGAAGTCTTGAACATTTTCCTTGTGCAACTTCAGGTTTTAGAGACATAAATAGGGATATGGTTACTTCAATGAAAAGGCTTGTAATCTTAGTTACATAGCAAAACTTACTCAAATATTCATAACCTGATCAAATTAACATAAATGCCATGTAAAAATGCAGATAAAACAAGATTGAAAGGTGGAATGTTGACAGGTTAAGCAAACTCAGTATGATAGAAATATAATCAATGGTGCACCTTAAAGAGTGAGCTGATTTTGGAAAGTTGAGAGTCAGAGAGGGAATTCTAGGTAGAGAGAACACAAACAAAAGGCACAGGAATTCATCAGTCCCATTTGAGGCAGCAAAAGTAACATAATTTGAAACATGGAAAGACAACAACGAGCAGCAGGACATAAGTATGGAAAGAAACGTTAGAATAATATTACAGTGAAAAATAGCAGGCTGCAGAATTTATTATTGTTTAGAATTATTAAGATAATAAAATACAAATGAATGTTTTAAGGAGGGGATGAATATGAATCCATATGGACTTTAAAAAGTATAATCTGACATATAAATTTAGCAGATGGAGATACAGGGTGTGTAGCTCTGTTTCCTCTCTCAAAGAACGGAGTTCTAAGAGCCACCCTAACCTAAGGAGGAATAAAGATTTCTGGTGTCAGGCTATGTTGCTAACTAGTTGCATGATGGTGCTGACAAAGTTAATATTTTCCCACTCAGGACAACAACTGATGTTATTGACTAATAAGTTTCCAGGCTTTTCAAGAGACATGCTTTCCACACTGCATCCCTATGTAAATGAACCTAAATATTATATATACACATATATATATGTATATATAATATACCTCATAAATACATTTTATGAGGTATATTATATAAATATATACATTTATATATTTATATAATATATACATTATATATTTGAGGTATATTATATAAATATATGCATTTATATATTTATATAATATATACATTATATAAATATATAAAATGTATTTATGAGGTATATTATATATACACGTATTTTGTGTATGTATGTTTACATATAAATTGCATGTATTATAGTATATGTATATAACATATAATATAACATTTATATATAACATTATGTATTTATTTAGTATATATTCTGGCACCTAATAAATATTCATGGCTACATGTGTATGGATTGTCCATGGTGTCTGGAATAATAATATGCTTTAAATAAATAGAAAATCACCCTTATTAACAAATGCCAGGATATAAGAGTATGATAGTAAATGTGGTTCTTTTAAAAAATACTCCTTGATGCCTATAATTAGAGAGGAGAAGCTTCCGTTGTTTCGGGGTAAGGAGCATCTATCATCTACCCTAATGATTGTCAGGTTCCATGCTAATCAAAGTTTTAGACACTGTTGGAGATACTATCATTTACCTACTCAATATCCATTCTCACTTTCCCCTTCTACAAAATTTCATCAGATCATCAATGACACCAAGTTAAAAGTTTCTTTTATTCCTTGAGTATAGCCACCCCCACACCTACCTCCAAACTTACAGCGAGAAATGGCCATGTGATCAAATTTTTGACCAATGAGATATAAACAAATGTCTTCTGGAAAGGTTGTTTGTATAACACCTTTATTTAGATACAATTCACATACTCTATAATTTGTACATTTTAACTATAAAATTAAATGCTTTTAAATATTTACATATTATGCAGCCATCATGACAAACAATTGTAGAACATTCTTATTAACCCCTCCAAAAAAACTTTGTTCTCATTATCCCTGAACTTCCTATGCCTTAGGCAAACAGTAATCTACTTTCTTTCCCTATGGAATTGACTATTCTAGACATTTCACATAAATGCAATCAGATAATATGTGGTCTTTTGTGATGGGCTTGTTTCATTTAGCATAATGTACTCAAGGAATTCATGTATCCATGTTGTAGCATTATTCTTTTTTATTGATGATAATATCCCATTACATGAATAGACCGTATTTTATTTACCCACTCATCAATTAATAGGTATATGAGTCATAACCACTTTGTGGCTATTATGAGTAATACTACTATGAACATTCATGTTAATTTACTGTGTGGACATAGATTTTAATTTCTCTTGGGTATGTACAGTTGGAAATAGAATTTTTGGGTCATATACAAACATTAGTAACAAATGGTAACATTTTGTTTAACTCTTAAACTTTTTGTTTATGTTAACTTTTTATTTTAATGTTTAACTTTTTAAGGAACTGCCAGACTGTTACACAAAGCTACTTCTCCATTTTATATAACCATCAGCTGTATATGAGAGTTCCAATTTCTCCACATCTTCAACAGTATTTTTTATAATCCATCTTATATTATAAGCATCCTCTTGAGTATTAAATGCTATCACATTGTGGTTCTGATTTTCATTTCCCTGATTGCTAAAAATGCCAACTATCTTTACACATTCTTATTGAGAATATATATATTGGCTTTGGAGAAATGTCTATCAGATCTTTTCAGTCTAGGGTTATTTGTGATGTTCAAACCTGACACATTCCACAAAACAAAGAACCTTCTTATCCTTGACTGGCTCTAGGACAAAACTGCTAAGACCTTGGAATATCCTACCCGATAAAAGATTTTGTTTATATGAGCTACACCAGATAGTTAATGCTGAAATGTGTTTTATAGCCTGGACTTGGGCAATCTGATATTAATTTGACCTCTGGAGTGACTGGATGCTAAGTAATTAAGAATAACCCACCTATATTTTATGCTTACATGGTTGACTTCAATAGAACATTGGATACCTAGGGTTGGGTAAGCATCCCCAAAGTTGGCAATACTTTGTGCCATTGTCAACATCAATGCTGGGAGAATGAAGTCTGTTCATCTGGCACCAATGGGAAAAGACAGTGGAAACTCCACTTTGGCCTCTCATGGACTCTGTATTATTCAGCGTCATCCATTTCTGATCTTAATCTTTGTTATTTTGGTGTAATAAACCATAACTGTGAGCATAGCAAATTTTCTGAGCTCTATGAGTCCTTTTAGTGAATTACAGAACATAAGAGTGGTATACTGAGGTTTGCTGACAAGATATTTTGCCCATTTTTTAGTTGGGTCATTTGTCTTCCATTATTAAATTATGAGTCATTTTATATATTCTAGATATAAATTCCATATCAATTATGTGAGTTGCTAATATTTTCTCCCATTCTGTACTTTGTCTTGGTTGATTGATTGATTAATTTAGTTGACATTCTCTTAAGCAAAAAGTTTTTAGTTATGATGCAGTCCAGTTTCTTTACTTTTCTTTGTTATGCTGTGGTGTCTTATCTAAAAAGGTTTTTCCTAACCTTAGGTCATGAAGATTTACCCTTATATTTTCTCCTAAATATTTTATAGTTTTAGCTCTAATATTTAGGTATTTGATAGTAAGTTTTGAAATTGTGAAGTACAAAGTCCTCCAACTGTCTTTTTCTTTTCAATATCAGTTAGTTATACTTACATATGTTAGAAAACTACTAGTGCATTACTTAATATAATTTTACATCCTCTAAAGTAGCTGAGAGAGGAAGCAAACAAGTATGTATTTATAGATTTTCTTATATTAACTTTTTATTTGCCATATCTGTTATCATCATTTCTTCCTATGGAGTTGAGTTACCATCTGGTATCATTTCTTTAATTCAGTAGAGTTTTACTCACAACCACCTTCATTAATTTGCTCTCAAGTATACATTTCTATACTGTTATAGGCCAAACAGTACAGTTATATAAATATTACTTTATACCATTTCATTTTTGAATAAATATAAATTTATGCTGTCATTTACAAGTAACTAAAGGTAGATTACTTTTATCATATATACCGGTTATATAATTATTTTTATTTTCACATGAATTTGAAGTATTGTTTGTGATCACTTAATTTAAGCCTAAAGAAATTACTTTTTTTTTTTTAAGGCAGGAAGATAGGTCTACTGATAATAATTCCTCTCTATTTTGTTAATCTAGCAAATCTAGCAAAATCTCACTTTTTTTCATTTCATTGTTGAAATGTAGTTTTCTAGACATAAAATTTTGGTTGATATTTCTCTTTTTCTAACACTTAAATATGCCATCCCACTGCCTTCTGGTGTCCATTGGTTCTGATTAGAAGTCAGTTATTAATCTTACTGGAGGCCTTTGTACATATTGAATTACTTATGCCATTCTGCATTCAAGATATTTTCTGTCTTAGTTTTTCAACCTTTACTATAATGTGTCTTAGAAATCTTTTGCTTTTATTCTGCTTGGGGATTGTTGAGATTTTTGGATGCATAGATGAACTTTTTTTTTTTTTTAAGATTTTATTTATTTATTTGACAGAGATCACAAGTAGGCAGAGAAGCAGGAAGAGAGAGAGGCAGGGAAGCAGGCTCCCTGCCAAGCAGAGAGCCCGATGCGGGGCTCAATCCCAGGACCTCAGGACCAGGACCTGAGCCAAAGGCAGAGGCTTTAACCCACTGAGCCACCCAGGCACCCCCATAGATGAACATTTTTATCAAATTTGAGATTTCATCCATTATTTCTTCAATATGTTTTTGTTACTTTCTGTCTCCTCTCTTACTAGTGTCCCCACTGCATTTTAACAGTGTCCTACATTTTCTCTGGGTTTCTTTAATTTTTCTTCATTCTGTCTTCTCTCTTTTCTTCATATTGCTTAATTGTTGTCAATCTATCTTCAAGTCTACTGACTCTTCTACTGGATCAAATAGACTCATGACTTTCTAATGAATTTTCATTTATAACCTTGTACTTCGCAACTTCTGAATTGACTTTTTGTTATTTTTTATAAATTTGATTATTTTTTATGACTAAAATTTGTGTTTTTATTCACACTCTTTACTGGATGAGATGTTGCCATCATAACTTTCTTTATTTCCTTAAACATGTTTTACTTTTGTTATCTGAATATACTTATAGTGGTTACTTTGAAGTCTATCTGATAAGACTATCAGGGAGGCCCTCTTAAAGGCAGTTTCTGTTGTCTATTTTCATTCTGTGCATGGGTCATATCCTTTCTGCAGGGCTTATTGTTGTCACTGGCTTGTGTATTTACTCAGTGATTTAGCTAGATTATTTTAACAAAGTCCACTTTCCTCAAAGTGTGAAAGGTCTAATATGCATGACATATTCATGGTCATCCTGGAATAGCAATGGCTTTAGCAGGGTTTTCTTTGACAGTTTCATTCCCCGAACTCTTTGTTAATCTGTTCCTTTTTTGATATCATACCTAGCTGCTAACCACTACTAACTGCTAGCTATTGTCCCATTTTTCTTGACAATGCTTTAGAGCACAAATTGTGCAATAAATCTGCTGCCCGTCTTTGAGGTTTGCTATGACTCCAGGATGATCTTTCTTAACTAACTTTTCCCTGTTCTCCCTGTTAAACTAGCTGGCCTAAAGTTTAGCCTATTGCACATACAAATATTGACCTCTTCTTAATTGTTTACCACTTAATTCTTCCACCCCTTGGGGAGCAAAATCAGGCTTGAGCTACACCACACTCTGTGGGGTACTTTGGGGAGAATTAAATCAGTTACTTTGGGGAGACCTTTGTAGAACTCGGTCTGTATAGCCTGCATTTCCCTTGAGGCAAAAATATCTGAGTTACTGACTTAGAACTGGGAGTGGGGATAGCGGCCCCTTCTGTTGGGTGATGTCCTTCTTAAAGAGAAGCATTCGGGACTGGGTCAGTGTCTCTGCTACTCCATAGTTTCATTTCCTAGCACAGAAACTCAACTCTAAATGTAAATGGGCAAAGGTATTTAGAGCCCCACTATTCTCAGTCTGTACCGAGGTAGAGTCTTATGGTTGAATGGAGGCAAGGACACAATGTACTTGCCCAGAATCTACCTTCTACAAAATGGTGCTGGGAAGGATTAGAAATGCTTCTGGCCTGTTCCTCCTGGAGAGCTATTGTAGGCCTTGACTAGAGCTGGGAGAGAGGGAGACCCGGCTTCCTAGTTATATGCATAAGTGTACAGCTTCCATCATGATGTGCTGGGTGTCCAGGAAGGGTGTTAAGTGCCATAGACTATTACTCTTTTATAGATTTATTTGATATTTTTGAATAAGTAATTCAAGAAAATTCATCTGCAACATTATCTTCAGATAATTTCCAGAGATTTTACAGCAGTTGTTGTTGTTGTTAAAGAAATAATCATCATCACTTTTGGTTGTTTGCTGAAAACTACATCTGCAGAACTCTTCATGCTACTTTTCAGAAATTGTCTTCTTTCTGGGGAGTTTTCCAAAGTATTTTGTTTCAGATTTTACCATTGTCCTCCCATCCTTCTCTCTCTTGTTTAGAATATGACTGTAGAACAGAAATGGAAAAAAGCCATCTTGTAACCACTGTGTGACCAGAATGAGAAAACAAAACAAAATGACAACAACAACAACAAAAACAAAGTAATGAAAGAAATGCAGGTCCTAATGTAATTGGGCATCAGAGGGATACCAGACACTTCTCATCTTCAGATTTATGTTTAGATGAGGAAAATCAACAACTGTGTGGTTAAGTCAGATTGTGGGTTTTCTATTAAACTAAGACTAATAAAATATTAGCTCATACAGATCTATATTTCTTATTTTCTTCAGAATATAACTTTTATGCCCTAAAGGCATTCCAAATATAATACAAACAAACCCAAACTCTTCTTTCATTTATTTTTTCCTCTTTAGTATTATTTCCTTGTAGGCATCAACATTTGTAATTTTCCTAACCCCAAAATGAATATATTGCCTTATATTTCTCCATCTCCTACACCTAATGAGTCACTAATTCCTGTTTTTTACCACTTAAAAAAAAAAATCTCTTAGGTCCTCCTATCCTCTCCTTTCCTATGAGCAAGTTTGAATGTACCTTCATCAATCTTCACTTGAATTACTGCAAGAGTCTTTTAAGTGTCCTTCATTTCTCCAGTTTCCAGACCATACTATGGACAAGGTAACCATTTTAAAAGGCTCATAAGACACATCCCTTTCCTATTAATATATTTTCAATGACTCCCTTTTTTCTGTAAACTGTATCAGGAGCCCTAATCCTTCTCAGCATAGCAGGAAAGATTTCACAAAATCACCTATGAACAACTAACTCTCTGTCTCCTGTTCTACTACTCCCCCTAAAACTCTGCACTTTGGATAAACTGAAGGTAGTATTCTTCTACACTTGAGTCTTTGTGTCTACTCTTCTCAGAAATACCTTCTTCCTTTTGTCTGCCTGGTGAATTACATCAGTCTTAAGAATCCTGCAAATGTATTACCACAAAGAGATGTTGTCATCTTCTTCTGATTTGCAATAGTTACTATATTGCAAAAAGTGTTTCTTTATTCCTTTGCCTTTCTTAGAGTATGAAGCTTCAGAATTTCTGACAGTATGTGTATGTGTATGTCCCTGTATATTCATGTTTGATTGTCAGATTTCTAATACAGTGAGTGGCTGAGATGTTGCTTAATGAATGTTTAAATAGGGGGAGAGGTGTCTGGGTGGCTCAGTCTATTAAGCATCCAATTCTTGATTTCAGTTTGCATCATAATCTCAGTGTCATGACATTGAGTCCCTCATCAGGCTCTGCACTAGGCTTGGAGCCTGCTTAAGATTCTCTTTCCCTCTGCCCCTCCCTCCAATAAGTGAATGAATGAATGAATAAATAAATATTTAAGGGAAAAAAAGAAAGGAAGAATATGGTTTGAGTCTCAGATCATAAGAAAAAAAACATGAAAGAAGATAATTTTATTTAAAAATTAGCACATATACAACTGGCTCATGTAAGCATGTCATTGAAGCCAAGGAGACATTAAACTTCTTACTATATTAGCATCTAACAGTGAAATTTCAAAAGATTTACAGAATATAGGCCAGCACTTTTCTTAACCTGTGCTAAGACAACTCCAAATTAACCCCTAGTTTTACAACACCAGATCATTGAGATAAACGAAGTATAAATATTAATTCGTCACACCATTAGATATACATCTCTGTGTACTTTTTAACCAGTACTTACAGAATCTGATATTAAAATTCCATAAATTCTTCTTTCTACATATACAAAAAATGGAGTCAATAAGATATCAATAAATTATGCTATTATCAAAGGCTGTCTAAGAGAAGAGTGCTTTACCTTTACAATGGCAATTCTCAAGCATTTAACATAGATGTCAAGCCATCAGCTCTAATTCTCAGAATTGAGAATAAAAATTAAAGTGAGATAAGCACCTTTATAGGCATACATAACTACATACAGCAATCAAATGAAATAGGTGCTGTGATATAAGTACAAGTCAGAGGGCACAACAGAGGAACAAATTCTCCTTTAAAGAGGTGATGTGGAATAATGAAAGGAGCAAAAATTCTCCTTGAGTAGAATGATGCTTAAGATCAATCTCAAGAGAAATAGTTCATTAGGACTTCTGTTCAGCACAGAACAAAGAGTAGCCCAAAGAGTGAAAGCAACCTAAACCAATGCGTCAAGATTTACCTTCCCTGCTGCCATCATAAGGGAGGGAATTTAGGGGAAAGGAGGCAAGGTGGTCAAAGGATGGGCTAATATTATGGTAAGAACTGGCACCTGGGACACCTGGGTGTCTCAGATGGTTAAGCAACTGCCTTCAGCTCAGGTCATGATCTTGGAGTCTTGGGATCACATCCCACATCAGGCTCCCTGTTCAGCGGGTAGTCTGCTTCTCCCTCTGACCTCTCCCCTCTCATGCTCTCTCTCTCATTCTCTCTCTCTCAAATAAATAAATAAAATCTTCTAAAAAAAAAAAACAATAATAAAAAGAACTGACACCAGAAAGTGAGGCAGAGGGATGACTTATTATAAAGGGCCTTGAATAGCATTCTAAGGTGGTGCTGCTAAATCATTTTAAGTGGGGTAGTCATCCTTAACTTTCTGTTTCAGAGGGAGCTCTCAGGCTGCATGCATGGCAAAAGGTACACTGGAGGTCAGCAACGCTAAGGAAACAGAGGGAAAACACATGAAGGACTGTTCCAGTAGTGCAGGCAAGAGATAAAGGTCTATATCCATTAATTGGAAACTAAGAGTAGTAGAAAATTACTAAAAGTAGTAGTAGATCATTCTAGATTTCACATCTAGAATGACTCCCAGTTCCCTGAGTTTGATCTCTGGGTATCTGGCCTAGGTGATAAAGGATAACTTGATTTTTTTAAATCTAAAATGGGCCATTTAGTCCAGCTTATTTATTTTATACATGATAAAAATGCATAGATGTTAAATGACGGGCCCAAGTTCTTGTGGCTGTTTTAGTCCTAGAAGGATTAGAACATGACTTCCTTTATTTCCATTTCAGTGTTCTTTCCAACATAGAATGCTATATTCAGATATTCAGTGCTCTTTCAATTTTCACACCAAAGCAAGATGACATAATGGAAAAAATAATAGATGGAGTTCCAGCTTCCTAATTGTTCCATAAAAGGATTTGGGGGCTATGTATCAGACAATGACAGATTTGCCATTTGAGGATGTTATCTAAAATTTATGAGACAATTATTATAATCTAATCATTTTATTTTTAGGAATAGAAGTTCAAATTTCATCCAATTTTGTAATGTTAAAAAAAATCATGACACTTTTCCCCAGTGATACATCATTTATCATCAGATGTAAAGAAATAGTGAAATTTTATGTTTAATAATAAGGCAGCTCTCCTTGTGTAATGTCAGATAAGAAAATTTAAAAATCAAATTGGTTTCAGCTAATTGCCTTGGTAACTTTGCATATATCAAAATGAGTATGGGTCAAATTTTAAAAAGAGGAAGAAAGGTTCAGTGTGGGAATTTTGGAGACTATCCAGACAGGTGTGGGGGGGGTGCTGGGGGGATAATGTGCTTTTTTTCTGTTCCCAAGAGAATTTTACACATCACAAAACTAAAGATAAGAAATTTAGGTATTTCATGATCCATCAGAACCATTAACAAAGCATGACACTATGCATCAGATTAACATATTCCATGTGAAGTCTTGAGTGCTCTCTGCACCTCTCCTGCTTGATGGAGGTGGGGGATAAGAACTGAGTTCTTGACTATTAAAATGCTTCACCAGTTCTGCTGATGGAATGGAAGTAGTAGAAGAGGATACTTTCTATTTTTTAGATGTAAAAACTAAATCCATCTTTTTAATAAAAATTTCATTAAAAGTGCTCACCCTATTTCATAAACCTTCCACAAATAATTCCTTTTTCTACGTCTCAGACAAAACTCCTTAGTCTTTCTATGCTTGCTCTTCCTATGATTGCAAAAGTGATGTGTTCATTCATCTGAACTTAACCACAAGACTTGCACTCTGACAATATTTGTCTTTATAGCAACTTTTCCTCGCTCCAAACAAGTAGCTCCTTTTAAGTCAGTCTCTTTCCACAAGCTTCTGTCAGCAAACATATCTTCCTGGCTTGAAGTTAGTCTTTTTTTTTTTTTTTTTAATTAACCACCATACAGACACCAGCTGACTGTAAAACACACAAGGTCTGAAGTTACCCTGTGTATCTTGATTCCTCTATCTTGTGACTTCATAACTCAGTACACATTGAATAATTGCCAACATTAATTTCAAATGAGACAAAATTTACTTCTGAAGATAATGAATTCACTTAATTTTGTTTCTCAATTCAACTTTAATTCCTTCTGTGACCATGCTCCATCTTCCTAATGCTGGCATTTCCCAAGCATAAATTATAGTGGGAAATCATGGTGATTTCCAGGTTCAGCTTTAGACTCTGGGGACCCTAAAAATTCACAGAACCTCAGGTTACAGTTCCATCCTTTGCAGATGGAGTTATTTGGCTGAAAAATTGGGTCTTACATTGGATACAGAGACTATGAGAAAAATAATTAACAATATTTCAATACAGTATAATAATAGAGAGATAAGTACCATTACTTATGGTACTTACAAGGCTTGTAAAGTAATTTCCAACCTAACAGGAGCCCCTCTGGAGACAGCCTAGTATGCATAGGAACTAAATGTTTCTGAAATGCCCCCTCTGCCTCACTACTGAGGTTAAGTAACCTGGAAATTTTTCTGAACAACCTATTATCATATGATTTTATAAAGCACATTTTAAATTTAAAGCTAGAACGTTTTGCTCATTCTCACACCAATACTAATAAATAGCATTGAAAATCCTTTCATATGTAGAACCATTAATGAATTAATTAGTCCATTAATTCACTCCACAGATATGTATCATATGTCATATGTGGCAGGCTTTTGCAAAATAATTTCTGGAAGGGTTTACAGATTAAACAAAAACAAAGCTCAGAAAGTTAAATAACTTGCCCAAAGTCACATAGCCAGTAGTTAAACACCTGGTCAAGTCACACCAAAGTCCATGTGTTTTTCATTCCATCCTACTGACCTCAAGGAGCTCCTGGTTTAGTGGGGGAAATGTACAACCGAATAAATAATTTAAAATACAGCACAAGAAGGTGTTTTGCTGTAAGGTCCCTGGGAATTCCACCTTTCTCTGAGATCCCATAAATCCAAGAAATATCACTTTACAAAATAATTTTCTTTAATCTGTAGAATGTCTTGTACAGTAGATGAAGTTAAGTAGCTCATGAAACTCGCTTGTAATACTATAGTTTGGATGTAGATTTCTTTGCTGATGGTTTAAAATGTAAATACGTTTTGGCTTTCATTTTGACTTTGAAAAGAATTAGTATTTTCACCAAAAGAGTCTCAACACTGGCCACCCTTGAAGCAAGCAGGCATCCTGGCCAGTCTGCTTGCTTTCATTAAGACTCATACTCTGAAGGGAAAGGTTAGTTAAGGCCTCTTTCCAGTGCAGCCTGAGAAAACAGGTCTCAGCCTTAGCCATGTGGCGGCCATTGTGCATTCTGAATCCCTCAGAGAGAAGTTCTCATACTTCTTTTGCTTAATGAAAAGATTCTCTCTTTCTCCAGAACAATCACTGTCAGGAGAGCACATCCTGTCCCTTCGCAGATAGTCTTTCCCTACGGCACAAAGGGTGGTCAGGAATTGAAATTCCCAATTTCATTCTACGGATTTGCAGGAGAAAATGAAAGGGTATTAAGATGTATCTATTTTTGTTTTATTATTTGTGTGTCTCTGCTTCTGTATAAAGTTCGCTCACTGAGAAGAAAACAGCCTGCACAAGTTTTCGTCCTAAAACTAAAAAAAAAAAAAAAAAAATTATCATTCTGCAGACATAGCTAAAGACTAGAACTTAGCAAAATATAAAAGGCAGAGAAACATGGGGCAGAGAGGTATGAGTCACAATTAGGAGGAGGCAAGTCTTGAAGATGTCACAGAAAAGCCAATGTCACATGAGGAATCAGAAGAAAACAGAAAAGGAATTTTCAAACTAAGAAGGTCAGGGCAGGGATTTCCAGTCCCAGGAAATGACATCTGTCTGGCTATGGGGGTTTTGAGAGTCCCTGTTGGAATCTGATCCCGGGAAGCTCCAGGAAGGAGGGAGTGAGGTAGCTGAAGATTGAGCAGGGTGAGGCCAAATTATAATGACCTATTCAGGAAGACTAAAACTTCACCACAAGCATAATTTCCATAAATTCCCTTTTCTGATTTTGATTAGTCAGGAAGAAGGTATGAATGAAGTTTGAGCAGGAACAGAAGTGTTGCTGCTTTTATAACTAAAAACATTGATCTTTATTTATTCAAACAAATCTTTGCTTGCTTCTCCCCTTAAATATTTGCTTCCTGAAAAAACTTTTTTAAAATTATTTACAAGCTAGATAGTTTATCCCAAAGGCATTTGGTACACAGTCTCACACTGTCACATTTTTTTTTTCCATGTAACTTTCTCATAAAATTAGAGGCACACTGCAAAAACAGCAAAGCACCCAAAACAGAAAACAGGAAATTCTTCTTAACCTAATGTATCATTAACTCATGAAATTCACCACTGCCTGAGAACATTAAAGTGGCTTAGAATATTTTTAAATGAGGTCATAAATTCATATAAAGTAAACTAGATTTTAAAGTTATAACTTTATAACAACTCAAACAAAACATAAATCCTTAGGCAGCAATATCCAAATTGATTAGCAAATATATCAAGCACTAAATGACCTCCTGGAATTATACTATAATTTAATAGCTTTTCCATAAAGATTGAAAAAAACATCTTTGGAAGTCGTTTATTTATGATTCCTGATTATCTTCCTATTACTTTATTAAAATAACTGGCATTTTGCAATAGTGTTTATAGCCTACCACGGGATTTGTTTACATATGCTCTGAGATGTAACCTTTATAATCAAGCTGATTTTTACAATAGAACCGAGATATTATCATCATCTCTATTTTGCAAGCGATGAAATTAAGACTAAACATGTTAATGATTTACTCAAATTTATATGCTAACGTAACTGAAAATTAAAATCTATTTTTTAATTTAAAAAGTTGTAAGACATTTTATGAGAAGAATGTGCAACCTAGATAAAGATTATCCATTTTTAACTAACCTTGGAAATTCAGAAGATTATGGATGGGAAACAAATTTCTAACATTTTATATCAAAAGTCACCTTAACTAATGTCAATAGAAACATTTTGAATTTGAAAAGCAGATTCATAATATGTATCACAGATTAAGGATTTATGTCTATAATATAAATACAAACCTAAAAGTTTAACACCAAATTTATAATCATTAAAGTGGCAACATTTAAATAATTTAACATCTAATATTTAGTGGATAATATAATGAGGAAATCTGATTTTGCTCAGAAATGAAGCTTTAATATCAATGTTTGGTTGGACTTCACAAAAGGGACCATAGAAAAGTATGAAAAGAAGGTAAAAATATAAATATTGTTATAATGTTTCTGTCATTTGACATCAGTTTTGTCAATGTATAATTTTAATCAAAGATTAGGGCATATTTGTGATTATGTGGTTGGAACTAGAGGGTATTATGCTGAGCCAAATAAGTCAATCAGAGAAAGACAATTATCATGTGATCTCCCTGATATGAGGAAGTTGAGAGGCAACGTGGGGGGTTTGGGGGATAGGAAAAGAATAAATGAAACAAGATGGGATCAGGAGGGAGACAAACCATAAGAGACTCTTAATCTCATAAAACAAACTGAGGGTTGCTGGGGCAGGTAGGCAGGGAGAGGGTGGTGGGGTTATGGACATTGGGGAAGGTATGTGCTATGGTGAGTGCTGTGAAGTGTGTAAACCTGGCAATTCACAGACCTGTACCCCTGGGGCTAATA
>NW_019154101.1:33770958-33792092 GCF_002288905.1 Enhydra lutris kenyoni | reverse complement strand
AAACGAGATGGGATCAGGAGGGAGACAAACCATAAGAGACTCTTAATCTCATAAAACAAACTGAGGGTTGCTGGGGCAGGTAGGCAGGGAGAGGGTGGTGGGGTTATGGACATTGGGGAAGGTATGTGCTATGGTGAGTGCTGTGAAGTGTGTAAACCTGGCAATTCACAGACCTGTACCCCTGGGGCTAATAATACATTATATGTTAATTTTAAAAATTAGGGTATTATATAATTGTACTTATCACAAAATTAATATCACTTCCCATAAATCACTTATCCTTTTTTTACCTTGGTTTCATGCAATTTTGCTGTCTTTGCATTTGTTTTAGTAAGATATTCTTGTTTCCATTTGTATCCCAAGTTAAGATGCAGCTCTATTTATAGTTCTCTCCAGTCGACTGGATCTTAGGCCCCCATGGAAATAGAGAACACTCAGGCATTTAGCACACAATTTAGTTTCACCTTTATACTTCCCTATGGCAGGGGCTTTTGGGACAGATTCCTAGGTTTTAAAATTATTTTTTCATCCACATTGCTAATTCTCATCCCTTCTTCTTACTCTCAGACACTTTGCCTAATGATGTCTTTCACCTTTGGATCTTCAATAAAATTTTCTTATTTGCAATATTCATTTCAGGTACTTTATCTGATGTAGTCAGTGTTGTTTTTTTGTTTTTGTTTTGTTTTGTTTTTATGTAGTCTGATGTGTTTCCTCAAGTGACTTTAATAATTTGGGGGACGAAAACATTTGGCTGGTTTGGTTTTTGAAGGAGGGGAGGTTTGTTGGGTTTGAGCCCTATGTTGTAACTCAAAAGGATATTTTATGCTTTTAAACTTCAGTAAAACTTAAGTAAAATAATAAAAGCAATCCATAAATATTTGGAAAGGGTAAATTTAAAAAGCCATTACTGAAGAAATGAGTCATAGGTGAAGAATCTACATATGAAAAAGAGCAACAATGTTATCTTTTAAAATGTATGACTTAAAATGATCAGAACTGGGGCACTTGGGTGGCTCAGTGGGATAAAGCCTCTGCCTTCGGCTCAGGTCCTGATCTCAGGGTCCTGGGATCTGGCCCTGCATAGGCTCTCTGCTCAGCAGGAAGCCTGCTTCCCTTCCTCTCTCTCAGCCTACCTCTCTGCCTACCTGTGATCTCTGTCTGTCAAATAAATAAATAAAATCTTAAAAAAAAAATTAAAAAAATAATAAAATAAAATGATCAGAACTTACCTCAAGAATAATAATACCACTCTGGCTCACATTTTATATGTTTATCTAAATAAAAGACAATCAGAATAGATTTATAACAACTTAAATAAACTTCATCCATGCCACAATTCATTGTATTAGAAACTCAGATTATCAATGATTAAAATGTTATGCTTTGATTTTTTCTTTCGTTTTATAGAACAGTTATTAAGATACTATGCAAATAAAAAAAGAAGAAAATGGTAAATGTATCTCTTCAGATTTGTAGTTTGAAACCTAATCTCCAAAGTGATGGTAATAGGAGGTGAGGTCTTTTGGGACAAGATTAGATCAGGAAGGCAGAGAAGGACCTAAGGAACAGATCAGTGCCTTGTCAAAGAGACCTTTCACTCCTGCTGCCCTGTGTGGACACAGAGAGAAGACAACTGTTTATGAGCCAGGAAGCAACCTCTCACCAGACACTGAAACTGTCAGCATTTTGATCTTATATTTCTCAGACTGCAAAACTAAGAGAAATAAATTTCTGTTGTTTATAAGCTATCCAGTCTACAGTAATTTGTTAGAGATGCCCAGACTGACTGAGACACCATCTCTCTTACTTCCTGGAATTCAAAGACAATGTTATGTTGAATCAGGCCATGCTGTCTTCTCTACTAGTCAGTCTGTATGTTTATGTATTTATTCTACACAATGCAGTTATAAAAGCAGATTCCTTACTAATGAAATATGCTAAGTCCACCAAGAATGCACATTGAAGACTTTACTGTTATACAAGGTAGAAAAATATTTTGATCTGAAGAATGTCAATATTTTGGAAGGAACTAAATGGTCTAGCAAAGGAAATAAGATTGTCTTCCTGAGAAACTCTGAAAAATGTGTTCTACTGCCTCTCAAATATATTAATTAAATTGCAGTCATGAATTGGAAGAAAAATATTATTTTGATTAAAGGGAATGAAGTCACTACACTGAAGAACTTCTAGTCATAAAATAAATTAGTAGAGGTCCCCAGGCAAAACAACTTGAAGTCTCTAGATATATGGTCAAATCGAGCACCACTCAGCTAATTTGCTCACTACACTAAAATGTTTGCACAAGTCTTAATATAAGAAAACAAAAGTGAACAACAGGTCTATTACACTTTTTGACTAGAATAAAAAGAATAATTTATATGATAATATTTGCTTTCTATTTTTATCCTTTGTTAAAATATGCAAATATCTTTCTTTCATGTTATATAGTGAATTTATGAAAACCCTATCAGAATAGAAAAATCCATCCCTTTAATTCCTCTAGAATAATAATTTCTAATGGGCACTTGAGATCCATGAATCTTAAAATATCTGATCAGAAAACTCACTAAGTGGTTTTCTTATAAAATATAACATAATAGTTTTGCAAACCTGTGCACCTATAGGGGGCAGAGGTGGATGGGAGACACAAAGTAATTTTGAGATTTGACTGCTTTCTGGTGTGTTGATTGAAGCAATGGATGAAGATGTTAAATAAAAACTGAACTAGAGGGGCGCTTGGGTGGCTCAGTGGATTAAGCCGCTGCCTTTGGCTCAGGTCATGATCTCAGGGTCCTAGGATGGAGCCCCGCATTGGGCTCTCTGCTCAGCGGGGAGCCTGCTTTCCCCCCTCTCTCTGCCTGCCTCTCTGCCTACTTGTGATTTCTCTCTCTGTCAAATAAATAAATAAAATCTTAAAAAAAAAAAAAAAAAAAAACTGAACTGGAGGGCCTGAGTGTCTCAGTCAGTTAGGCTTCTATGTTTAGCTCAGGTCCTGATCCCAGGGTCCTGCATCCTGCTTAGCAGGGAGCCTGCTTCTCCCTCTCCTCCCTGCTCTTGCTCTCTCTCACTCTCTGTTGCTATCTCTGTGTCTCTCTCTCTCAAATAAATAAATAAAATCGTTAAAGAAACAAAGTGAATTCACTGTGTGCACATTTCTAGGGATCGGTGGGTGACAGAACTTCCGGTTCTCTCTGTTACCCCAAGAAGTTTTGTGCTATGACCAGTTTATCACAAAGTGTCAAGGGATAGTTATCACTCGCATTGGAAGTGTGCATGCCTATGTCACAGGCTGAAAACTCAGAACAAGCAGCAACCATGGTGCACCTGAATGGTTTCATCCTTTTTCTCAAAGCGATCACTCCCTCCATCTCGGGTAGACAACAGTCTCAAGAAAGTCGTCAGCTTCTTACCTATGACAAAAAATACTTGATTTTCAGAACTGTAAAAATCGTTATCAATTGGGTAAAGCTAAAATACTCGAGCTACATGGTTTGTTAGGAATAGTTTTAGTTCCCTTATTGAACAACCAATTTTTAAAGGGAAAATGCATAGCACGCATGTCATCTTTCAGTCTTTCTCTAGAAGCCATAGTCGTCATAACTTTTGGAACAACGGAAAGTCTGATTCATTTGCTGACATGTCTTTTTTAAAAAATTTCCCTACAGTTATCTTTAACCTATTCCTAGATTTACTGTTAACAAGGAATTGTTATGATGATACATAAATACTTTCAAACAACATTAAAAGAGATTTTTAGAAAATCCCATGATTTCACAATGGAGAAATTGAGTGTAGGAGAAAAAAACCCACCCACGTAAGATCAAAATGGTTTACTTAGGTCGGATCAAGTTACTGTGAAGCAAAAAACTTTCCTGCAGCATAGTAGAATCCCAAATATGTGACTAAGCTATTTCCTAAAAATAGAAGTGGTTCCAATTAAATGATCAGTGAGGCAATAAGTCACAACATTCTTGGAGTTCACCATCATCATATGATCTATGTGAAGGAAGGTTTTAAATAGAAATTTGACTGAAGAGAGACAAACCATTACCAGAGCTTTTGTTTATGAGCTGAAAGCTTTGGTGCTAAGGGGAGATGCTTAATCTATGTTCAGACCCTCTCACTCGTCCAAGTGTTTTGAGTATGTGTGCACACATGCCTGCATGCATGCAAGTTTGTGTGGTGTGTGTGTGTGTGTTTATTGTAATCTTGTATGTTTGCACAGAGCAGGGATGAACAGTTCTGATAAACATAACAGAGATATTTTCTTTTCAGAAAGCCACAAAACTACATTAAAGAGTAATGAGTATCTTTTTTATCCTGTTGATTGCAGGTGATCCCTCTCTGCAAATGACTGAAATATCCATGGGTTTTATGAGGAAACATCTGGAAGTATTCCTATTTTTGAGCATGGTATTTTCCCACAACATTTGTAGTATTGCTACATTGTGTTAACTATTAGGCAAGTTAGCATGACCTTATTTCCAGCTGTATTGATGGCTTCCCATTTTATGGATAGAAATAGATGAGATTAATTCATTTTAAAAGTAATGAAATATAATCCAGATAGGATTTTTGATCATTAGATATTATATGTCCATTAAAAACCAGGAAAGAAGATTCTTCTGAATAATGGTAGTAGATATTACATAATTCATAGACAAATCCATTAAGCTAAAAAAAAAATCAGTCAACCATTTTCACTGTTTCAGTTCCCCGTGTGTATTTATTTTCATCATTAATCTGACTCATTCAAGTGTATGGACAGTGTGACTTGGAAATCCACACATTTTTATTTCTGACAGTATAAGTTCTGGGAAATAACATCATTGTAACTGTATCAAACACCATTCAGGAAGGAAAGTCTTGGGAAGATTTTGTTTTCTGGAAGAAATAGAATACTAAGAATACTACAACTTCTTCTGTAAAGTTAGTGGAAAATCAAAATATGTACAACAAAACCATTAGTGTAGCATTTTTGTTTTTTTTAAAGATTTTTTTTTTAATGTACTTATTTGACAGAGAGAGTGAGGTAGGAGAGAGACAGAGAGCACAAGTAGGCAGAAAGGCAGGCAGAGAGAGAGGGAAAAAAGCAGGCTCCCTACTGAGCAGAGAACCTGATTTGAGGCTTGATCCCAGAACTCTGAGTTCATGACCTAAGCCAAAAGCAGACGCTTAACCTACTGAGAAACCCAGGTGCTCCAACAAAACATTTGCTTAACAAACACATATCAGGTACAATAGAGAACTACCTTAGAGAGTCTCCCAGAGATGAGTCTTAGAGTGTGTCATGTTAGAGCTGTATGTATTTTCAACATTTCAACATTTATCAGCCAAAGAACATTATTAAGCTATCATAATTTATTTGTAAAACCTCTAAAATACAATTTGCAGAGGCTGAATTTCTCCTTGAGGAATTATAGTTCTGAAAGACTGGATTTCAATTTAACTATTTTAGAAAATACCTCCTCAGGGCACCTGGGTGGTTCAGTTGGTTAAGTGTCTACTTTGTCTCAAGTCATGATCCTAGGTCCTGGGATGGAACCCCGCATTGGTGGGGGGGGGATCTCTGCTCAGAGGGGTGCCTACTTCTCCCTCTGCCTCTGCCTTCAGCTCCCCTCATTGTTCTCTTTCACTCTCTCTCTCAAATAAATAAATAATATATATATATATATATAATTTATATCTGTATATTTTATATAGATATATAAAATATATTCTATATATTATATATATAATATATATTATCATGTATATAATATGATAGATATCTATCATATAGATAAATATATCTACAGTTAAATAGATAGATACAGCTAAATAGATAGTCATATATCCTCAATTATCACTCCTCTTGATTATAATACATGGCACTTCCAAAGAAAGGCATTCACAGCACTATTGCTCTTGAAAATTGTATGAAATTCTGAAAACCCATAGATATCTTCAACACATAGAAGGTAACATCTTAGACAGGAAGTAAACCTAAGATTTTGTTTGTTTTTGTTTGAGTTTAAATATTAGTTTAAAAACTAGTTTAGCCACTCGACCTCCACATGTTATTCTTTCATACCTCTAAGAGATTAATATTAAGCTAAGTGTGCTTTTACTTTCTATAACTTGTACTTTTTGCAGCATTCTTCTTAGTACCTTTAGGCCATACTTTGCTGGAATAAATAAAACCACTAAATTCAGTTTCTATTTCTTTGAAATTGTTCTGTAACTTCCTTCTTTTGAGATTTCTGTTATTTTCAAAATTTAAAGGTGACAATAAATGTTTTATTGCTTTATTCTTCTTTTTATAAATCTCACCGAAAAACTTATAGAAAATGATTTTGTTAACTCTTTCTTAATTTAAATATTTAAACACAGCAAGCTATTTATATAGATGTATATAAATATTTAAAACTGGGCAAAAATTTAAACAGGCATTTCATCAATAAGGGAAGATGTGTGAAATGGCAAATATGTACATGAAAACTGTTGAATATCTTTATTTAATTAGAATAATGCAAATTTAAACCATAGTCAGAAACCACCTCACAAATATTAGAATAGCTAAAATGGAAGAAACTGTCAATAATAAATACTGAGTAGGATAAACAGCAACTGGAAATCTCAGACACCACTGGTGGGAATGCAAAATGGTAGTCACTTTGAAAAATGCTTTGGTTGCTTTTTATGAAATTAAAGAAATGTTTATTATGCAACTCAACAATCTGACCCCTAGGCATTATCCAAGTGAAACAAAGCCATATGTGCACTCAAAAACCTGTGTGCAAATGTGTCTAATAGCTTTATTTGTAATCACCAAAGCTTAAAACAACCTAAATATCCTTCCCATGGCAAATGAATAAACTGTGGTATGTCCAAACCGTGGAGTATTACCCAGTAATTACAAAGAAGTGAACAAGTGATCCACACACCAACAACATGGATGGATCTCAAATGCATCATTCTATGTGAAGCAAACCATCTCAGAAAGATACATAGTCTATGATTCCTCTTATTGTATGTTTTATTTTAAATTAAGACTTTATTTTTCCTAGAGCAATTTTTGGTTCCCAGTAAAATTGAGAAGAATATACAAAGATTTCTCATACACCCTCCCATCTCCATGCAAGCATACCTCCCCTACTATCACATCCCCCACCAGGGTGGTATATTTGTTATAATTAATGAACCTGTACTGACACAAAATCACCCAGAGCCCATAGTTAACGTTAGAATTCACTCTTGGTGTTGTATGCTCTTGTATAATTATATGTATCCAACATTATGGTATCAAACAGAGTATTTTCACTTCCTAAAACTCCTCTGTGCTCTGCTTATTTATCCCTCACTGT
Organism: Enhydra lutris kenyoni; assembly: GCF_002288905.1. Classification (NCBI taxonomy): domain Eukaryota; kingdom Metazoa; phylum Chordata; class Mammalia; order Carnivora; family Mustelidae; genus Enhydra; species Enhydra lutris. Next base: position 33,784,743 of record NW_019154101.1, on the reverse strand, counting down.
CCCCTGTGATTTCTTTTATGTGACATTCTGGAAAAGGCAAATGGAAAAATTACAGGTATTAACTCTAGTACTGGAGATATTATTTTTATAAGGTAAAATCAAAATAATAAAAATGAAAATAAATAATAATGATGGCAATAATAATACTTTAGATTTATGTAGTGCTGTATGATTTTAAAAGTAATTTTATTTTTCATTACCTCATTTACTCCTCACATGTCTGGGAATTTGTGTGTATCTATGAATAATTTATGCTTTAACAAAATTCTGCTGTAAGTAAAAAGTTGCCTCCACTGCCTCATTTCCATTATACATCCCTGCAATCTATCACCTAGCAGAATCTCAGGTCATCAACAATAATTCATAATAATACTAACAATAAAGATGGAACTAATTGATAATATCAATTATTTCTTATTCTCTCACAGAACAATAATGCACCTTTGCTTGCACTGAAAATAAGTTTTGCACTTTGAAATACAAAAAATCATATACAAAAAGCATCACTTGTTTTTTCATTAATTCTGTCCTAAATAAGCATTATAACTTTTTTTTAAATTAATTCTGTCCTAAACAAGCATTAAAACTTGGGAAATAATGCTATGATTAAATCTAGGTGGAAAATAAAGAACCATTAGGTTTTTAAAAATCTGTAGGTATGAGCTAACCTCTATGTGACCTATTCCCCAAGGCTATATATGTATTGTAATATATTTCCCAATGTCAGATTTTCAATATCATATGTGTTATTAAAATTTGTGTCGGCAGCAACCCAAACATTTGAGAACATACTGAAGGAAATAATTTAAGAAGAGTGAAGAGAGGTCTTTAACATTTTTCATTATAAAAAGTCATTTTTTAGTTATTCTCAGCTACTTTGGTTTTAAGATTTTAACCTTGCCTCTGATTTTTCAATTTGTCTATACTTTTGTAATATTGTTGTCGCAAAAATTGAGATATAATATATATGCATATGTCTTGCATTTCTTCAAATAGATTTCACAAATGGGTTTCTAGCAAAAGCTAGAAAATTGCATGAATATATACATATATATGAATATAAATAACACTGGGACACTGCTACATTTATGTTGCATGTGTTTACATGTATTTTTTTTCCATAAGCACCTATAGGATTTCCATAATGATGTTGTTTTAAGTATAATAGAAAGCAAACACTTTCCAGCAATGCAATTAAATCACTAAACATGATGATACCTAAACACAGCATTTGACGATACAGCATTGCTAAGAGGTGGTTGTTCCAACACCTGCAACTCTAAAGTTAATTGTGACTCCAGCAAGAGCATCCTCCTGATGTGATGCATGAGAGAAGCTCTAATTAATCATTAAGTGGCTTGACATCATACAGAGCTTCCTTCTCTGTTTCAAATCAACCGCAGTGGTGCAGAGCACCCATAACAGTAGCACTGGCAGAGGCTCCCAATGTTGAACATGATGGAGAAACTGTGGATTAGTGAAATTCTGAGGGGACTGTGGTTTGGAACTGGTACTTGATTGTTTAATAAATAAGAACCCAACCTTACTTTACTGACTGATGGGCTATGTTGGCCACTTGCCAGCTCCTTCTCTTGATTGTGGAGTTGTGAATTTTTGAGACTCCTCCTCGAATCATGAGAGAATAGGATATGCTAAGATCAGAACTTTCCAGCAGTTGTGCCTTCATAATAAAGGGCATAACCAATACTAGTGAGGTTCACTCCAATCACACCACACAAGATCTACACTCAGAAATACTTAACTAGGGATGCCTGGGTGGCTCAGTTGGTTGGGCCGCTGCCTTCGGCTCAGGCATGATCCCAGGGTTCTGGGATAAAGTCCCACATCAGGCTCCTTTCTCCGTGGGGAACCTGCTTCTCTCTCTGCCTCTGCCTGCCACTCTGCCTGCTTGTGTGTGCTCTCTCTCTCTCTCTCTCTGACAAATAAGTAAATAAGTAAAATCTTAAAAAAAAAAGAAGAAATACTTAACTAGGTGAATCAGACTATCATGATGATAATATACTCCATGAAAAATATTATCACTCTCTGCTTTTATGTGCCATTGTTAAACATTTGGAAAGTACAGAAGAGATCACAGATGAAAATTAGAATTTCTGATAGCCAGGAACCATAGAAATGCCATGTTAAAATTTTGGTGTATATATATATATATATATATATTCAGTGCTTTTTAAAAAATTTTCATCTTACAGAAATATCTAATTGAAGGCTTGATTGAAGGCTTAGAGTGTGCCAGCCACTCCTGTAAGCACTTTATATGTATTTTTTATTTAGATATCACAACTCTATGAAACAGGTACTATGATGATGATGATGATGATGTTGATGATGATGATTTTGCCCATTTTTGCATATGGGTGAACTAAGGTGCAGAGAATTTGTAACTCTTGGTAACATACCATGGACATAAAATTATTATGTGGTTTGAAATCCCACAAAAATATTTTGCCAAAGCTCTCTTACAAATATAGATCTACATGTAACAGATATAACTACCCCAGCAATGCCAAGGCCATCATGCAAAGAATCAAGGCTTTTCCAGAGTTCTTCTATCCAAGTATTCCCAGGATTCATGTGACTTATTAAAGTGGTTCATTGATGGGATGCCTGGGTGGCTCAGTGGGTTAAACCTCTGCCTTCGGCTCGGGTCATGATCCCAGGGTCCTGGGATCGAGCCCCACATGGGGCTATCTGCTTGGCGGAGAGCCTGTTTCCTCCTCTCTCTCTGCCTGCCTCTCCACCTACTTGTGATCTCTGTCTGTCAAATAAATAAATAAAAATTTAAAAATAATAATAAAGTGGTTCATTGAATCAGTTCTTCTTGATATTACTGCTTCTATTTGCTGGGCAAGAGCAAGAACTCAGGTTTTTGTGTTTTGTGTTTTGTTTTTTTCTGCCACTCTATATTTTTGGTTTCTATCAGCAGTACTCTTGGTTATTCTTTAAGTAGATCCATCATTGTGCCCTTGGATTTTCTAAGATCAAAAACAATACTCTGATAGCCAAAGAAATTGCTGTGGAGCCTGAAGATATTGAAGCCACCTGACAACTTTGTATAAAATCCTCTTCTGGTGAGGCTGCATGTGATGGAGTGGTCCCTCAGGAAGTAAAAGGAGATAATCATTTCTTCAGGGTAAAGCCCACTCACCTATGCTCCTTGCCAAAATTGTCTTGGTCCCCGATTATACTCTTTAGGTGACAAGTGAATTCCAGTTCAACAGAGATGGTCAAAAGCAGGAACTGGCAAATGACAGCATGTATGCCAGTCAGTCTGGAGCCTATTTTTCTATGGCTTATTATCTAAGAATTTTTTTACACTCTAAGAAGACTGTTAAAAATTTTTTTAAAAAGCCAATGAAGAAAAAATATGTGATGAAGACTATATACAACCATCAAACCCTCAATATTTACTATAGGTCCTTTTATAGAAAATGACTGTTCATCCCTGATCTAAAGGAACACCAGTAAGGAGAGAATTTACCATCAGTCACAAACAGCGCCCACAACTAGGTCTTTCTAGAGTTGTCTCAGTTCTAGTATTGACTCTTGGTTTTCAGTCCCACCTTCCTTCATTTAAGATGAAGTGGTACTTGGAGACCATCATTGTCTTTTTCTTTTCTTTTCTTTTCTTTTTTTAAGATTTTATTTATTTATTTGACAGACAGAGATCACAAGTAGGCAGAGAGGCAGGCAGAGGGTGAGGGGGAAGCAGGCTCCCCACTGAGCAGAGAGCCCAATGCAGGGCTCGATCGCAGGACCCTGAGATCATGACCTGAGCCAAAGGCAGAGGCTTAATCCACTGAGTCACCCAGGTGCCCCCATCATTGTCTTTTTCAAGAAGTCCTTTAACCTGGGTTGCCTCTGCCCATCAGACATATTATAATAGTATTGAACACCAAAAAAGAAGAGGTTAGGATACTTTTCCTGATGCGTTGTACCTTCCTTAAAAAGATTTTTGGGTTTTAAGAAAATAATGACACAAATGAGTGCATGGGGGCATTAAATTTATCAAACTATTTTACCCATCCAATAATGCCCAAGTCAGGTACCATTTTGTCTAGGAAGTCTTCCAGGGCAGCTTTTAAGGACATTGTGAGCATTTCACAGTAGTGTTCCATGTGGCCTCCATGTTGCCCAAATTACTCATATTATTTTGTTTCTGTATTCTTCTTATAGCATACTACTAGAGGCAACCTTCTGAGCAACTATGACTCTTGCCATATACAGGTAATAATCGTCATAAGCACAGAAATATTTGCAAATGAAATCTGATAAAGATCTTATATCCAGAATATATAAATACTCATAAAACTCAACATAAAAAAAATCCAGTGAAAAATAAGCGCTTATTTGAACAGACATTTCAGCAAAAAGATATATGGATATCAAGTAAGTACATAAAAAGGAGCTCAATATTGTCTGTCATTAAAGAAATGCAAATGAAGATCACAAGGGGATATTAGTATGCCCTATCAGAACAGCTAAAATTAAAAAGAGAGAGAATGCAAACTGTCATGAATTTGGACAACCTAGAACTTTCACACAGTTTTTGGAAATGTAAAGGGGTAGTCAATTTGGAAAACAGCTCGGAAATTTCTGAAAAAGTGAAACACACATCTACAACTGTTCCCAGTCATTCCATTTCTAAGCATTTACAAAAGAGAAATGAAAGCATATACCCATTCCTGTCTCCTCAGCTGTTCCCTATCAACATTCTCATGAACCAAGATGGAAGATTCCATCCCTTCCCATCATTGTTGGGACTAAATATTCTAGTTGTTCTAAGTTGGAGTATTGTTCTGAGATAGCTAGTCTATCAATAAATGAATATTAACTCATTTTAGTATATTTTTAAAGTAAATTTTAAAGTATCTTATTGAAGTATCTTATTGAAGCATGACAGGTATCAATATAAGTGTACAAATCATATAAGGCCCAATTAATATTCATAAGGTGAATAGATCTGCATTACCAGATCAAGAAATAAAATATTTTGTGTCCTGAGAAATTTGCCTTATATTCTCTGTGTTCCTACTCACCAAGGTAATCACTGTCCTAACTTTAAAAGTCACAGTCTAGTCTGTTTTGAAATTTTTAGCTCAGAGCAAAATATGATTAAGAAAAAAACCTGAAACTCTCAAGGTAACTCTTTATATCAAGAGAAAAAGATACAAAGACAGGAAGGCAGAAGAATAAAATTGATCTAAGAATTATAGCTAGGAAAGTACTGTTAGTACTTCAGTAACTGTTGTTACTTGAAATGGACTGGAATCACAAAAATAAGGAACATATTATATATTTGAGATAATTGACCTGTCATACAAAAGAAAAATCTGGACCAAAAAATACTATGACTCCTCAAAACTTAACCTTCATTCAACAGAGAATGAGCTGAGAAAATTGCTCAGCTCCTAATTAGCTCATTTTCTTCAATTAGCTCATTTTCCCCACTGCTCACCTTAGATGGGGTCAAGGAAATGAAACAATATCCCTTCAATAGAACCAAAGACCATTAAGAAGAGTGGACAAGTGAGCAAAATTAGGTTCTCTTTAAAGGACATTTCCTACCCTTGGAATAAGAGTCCTCATTCTATTTGTTCAGTGGGATTCTGGAAATAATATGTACCAGTGACTACTCTGTGGCACTCATCCTTCCTCTTCCCACATGATAGTGTTTACCATGGATATTGTCTTTGTATTACTACTTTGTAGTACCCACAATAGTATACTAGAAAGGTAACTTACCTTTAGAATTCAGTGGTCTCTAGAGCTAGAGAACTTCTAAACTTGATGTATAAAATAGTACACAATACCCAGAGATCCTAGACTTCGAGCTCAGAATGTTGACTGGATTTGGGTGGACTGAATTTCTTTGGAGGGGACAGAGCATGTTGTAATTGTGGAAAAAGGGAGCAAAGGAATATTTGGTGTATACACTAGAGAGTGTATTGTGACAGAGACAGTTGTTCTCAACAAATTTGCCATCTGATATCCCAATTTCTTTATCCCTTTAGAAGAGGCCATACACCTATGTGTGGCCAATGGCATGTAGGTGGTAGTGACATGTGTTGTTTCTAAGCCCAAGCATAAAAACTGTGATATCTTTTCCATTGCTGAGGTGACCCAGTAAATTCCATTTTATATGGTATAATTATGTAATTATGGAACTTCTGTCAGTTTGGGAATACTATATGAGGTATCCCTGAGGAAGTATATGAAATATGATTTTTTATTTTGTTTTATTATGTTTTATTTTGTTGAAACAATGGGATTTGGGAGTTACTTAACCTATTATTTCTAACACAAGTGCAGTACAAATTGTGTCTCTCATGAAATCTAGAACTCTGTCTAGCAGTTCTCCAGATATTTCTAAAAAAGCATTTTTTTTCCAAGAAGTTTGTAACCCAATCCTCTCCCTGATCCTAGGAGTGCCTGGGATTAGATGAAGGTAAATGTAGATTTATTGTAGATGTCTTTAGGAAAAGAAAGAAAAAATACTCCTATGTGCAAAGTTTCTGTATCCTGAGAAACTGGCCAATGTCACATGATACAAAGCAGAGGGAGGGATAAAATACATTCATCTTGAGGAAGCCAGAGCTCCCCCTTACATGATCTGCACAGAACCATCTCATTCAATCACAGGAAGTATCCCAAGGTTGCCTCATTTGTCTTCATTTATTGTTTAAAACAATACTCAGTTTTTTTCTGTTGTTGTTTTTGTTTTTGTTTTTTTCCCCAAAATGGTCATTGCTCTTGCTAGTTATTATGGTTTGCAAAGTTGGTAACATTGTAAAGAATCCAAATTAGAAAATTTTTTTCTTTCAAAAGACTATTTTCTTCTTCACTTATTTTCTTATTTTTTATCAATAACACACTAGAATGTAAGCTCCATTGTGCTCACACTGAGAAATATCACGGTAAAGAGATAGGCTATTCACTTTATTAGGATTTGAATCCAAGCTTCATCATGTGTGCGGCCCTGGAGGACAATATGTAACCATTTACTACTGTTATGTCACCATCTGTAAAATAAGACTAACCTACCTCATAGGGTGGTTCTGAGAATGGCATGAGTTAACACATTTAGGGCATTTAGATCAGTGTCAGGCACATTTTCCATGTTCTATAAATGTAGCTGACTCCCCATCTAACCTTGGATCTTATCTATATTGTTCAGTAAGGTATCCCCACTGACTTGTATATGGCCTTGTGCATGAGAGTAGAAAATGGTCCAGAGACAAAAATAAATACATGTACTTATCACCCTAAGAGTAACTATCTTTGTCCACAAACTTGAAAATGTCTTCTGTTATGTGTGAAGAGTCTTGAAAAACATAAATTTATTCATAGAGTCTTTACAGCAAGTGCCTTGGTAGCCTTTAATAACATACTATAAATCAGCTATTTCAGGATAATTTTCCTGGCTCATCTTTGCAAATGTTCTGCTATTAAGACAGAAAAATCAATCCAATATGCCACCTATTGCCTTATGATGTAAATAGTGCAGTATAAACATTTGTTTGGAAGGCTATGAATGAAGTATTAAGACAACTCATCATCCTGGTGAGTAATAACTAATAAATGATTCTTGGTATCTATTATGGAACTAAATGTCATTGTATTGTTTGGGTAAGGCTCTTGAAGCTAAGTACACAATGTTCTCTAGCCACTCTGTGTTCTTACCCTCTTATTCTCCGACCAGACAAAATATTGAAAGCAAATCACACACACAAACACCGGTGTCTTCAGTCTGTGGATGTTATCACCATATAAAGGATTTTTTAAATTGTTTTATGCTGTTATAAGTTAAATAAGGAAATCTCCATTATCCCGTAATGAATTATCCACTGTATAAAACAACCAGGGCCGATTTCATCTCCTCCCATTCCCCTTCTCCTCATTACCATTCTGTTATGACTTTCCACTCAAGAAGAGGATGTTGAAAGCAAGGAAGTCCAATTCAGCTGAATTCTACTGTTCATTTTAAACTGTTGAGATCTAGCCAGAGGAAGGAAAAGAAAAAAAGAGAAAATGAGGGTTAAAATCAGATGCTAAGTGAAGCTTCAGGTTCTCCCTGGCTTCAATTTATCTGGGCTATGCAAACCTCCATTAGTACAGACAATTAAGAGTTTCTAAATCGAGATTCTGTTTACATGGTATAGCCTTTAAAATTTCTTAGGCTTTAAATTCTTAGGTCTAAATGTGCCACTTGTGGAGGGGAGAGAATGTAGGCTATTCTGTGGTAACAATTTGGGACTTAGCTGGAAGACAAATTCCAAATGAAAGAATCATTTTCTCAATACTGCTAATGGCTTCAAGGAAAGGTGTAATTACAAGAATGGGGCTGAATGTAAATATTGTATAAAGCTTCTTGGCTGGAAACAAGAGCAGCCTGCAGAAAACATCATATTCTAAGAGACACTTATCCTTACTGGAGAAAGAGGTTAATGTTAATTTAAAACAATTCCTAAACTCTAGTGTAAATTATAATTATAGATTTCAAGGCATCTGCTATATATACAAGCTTTGGAAGAACTAGGTGTCTGTTTGTCTTGCTTATTTACTGAGCACTTATAAAAGTTACATTCAAGTGGGCCTCATGCCAGACTTTGTCACGAAAAGATTTTTTCTTCCAGTTTCCATTTCTTAAAAAAAAAAAAAAAAAAAGAACATTTTGAAAAGTTTTGTAATTGAATTTACAGTTCAATAAAAGGCATCCCATTAGTCAGGACAGGAAGACTTAAACAATCTTTTTCCACAGAGGGTATCTCCACTGAACGTGGCTCTAATGTTCTAAAAGCTCCCTTTACTACAGACATGATTACCCCAAGTAACTAGAAACCAAAAATTAATTGATGTATTTTCCTGCCCCACTCTACACCAGCATCTATTATGCTGCATTTTACAACAAAAGACAAATCAAACAAAGATAACCAGATATCAGGTGTAATAAAGAAAAATTACACTAACTTCTAGGCTATAACCCAGGAACTAGTTGTTCAGGCAAGACTCAACCATAGACAGTGTCTATGTGTACATGTGAAGTCTGATAACTACTTTTGGATGATGAACAGCCCCTTACTCCAAGGAAAAATAACTTCAGTCATGAAAAAATGTATATACTTAATAAAATCAAATTTATGAGATTAAAAGTGTTACCACAGACCCCTTAGTTAAGGAGAAAATTCAGATGGATCATTTCTTTTTCATCAACATGTTGCCTAAAAGTTTTGCTATAATAATACTCAATCCTATCTATTGATTAGTAAAATTTCATTTTGAATTTCAGTAATAACTCCCCTTTTGTTGCTGATTGGCTTTAGTTCAGTCCCTCTTTCATTCATTCATTCACACATACATTCAATAAATAATTACCCAAATGAGGCAAATATTCAACAAAGAACTAATCTAGTCTAAGTTCTTAGTTTTTATTACTATAATGAAAATTTTCACACATTTTGAAAAGAATACTAAATAACATAATGAAAAAGTATATAACCATAAATTAATTTCAGCAATGGTTAATATTTTGCCATATTGTCTGTACCAAAAGTTATTTTGCAGAAGTATTCTAAAATAAGTGTAAGGGCCTATTCAGCAGAGCAGCCCCACCCGTGTTGAACTGCCATTTTGCTGTAAAACTTAAATTGACCTTGCCCCCACCAGGGGAACTTATTTAAAAAAGCAAGTCCGGGAAACCAGTCCCAGGTAACAAAGTCCAAATACAAGGGTGGATCAGGCCCGGTGGAGGTATTCAATCAATGGGGGCGCATACTATCTCCTAGCTACCAAAGAGTATGGGCCCCCGCCCTTTGGGAGCCTTTTGGCGCCAATCCTAACCGAGTGAACGGCATCTTCGTAACCTCCATGCTTGTCATCTTTGCTCTCAGGGTGTAATTTGATGAGATCATCAATTCGAAGAATGGTAATTGCAGCTTCTGTTGCAAACTTCAAACTCTTCACTTTCACTATGGTTGGTTCGAACACCCCTGCTTGCTTGTTGTCTTGGGGTTTACCATTAACCAAATCAAGACCAATCCTGCAATTTAGAAAAAACTATTCAATGGCATCTTATATAACGTACACCTATCCCATTCCAGCTCTTTAAATCTGGCCACTCCACTCCAGTGTTCATCTTGGGAAATGTTGGGACCTTATGGTAGACCCCTGAAGACTACAGTAGCTGATTACCAATAATGAGAAGTACTGAAAGAGTTGTAGAAAGGTTAGAGGATAGTGAGGACACTGTTTCTAAACATCATTTAACATCTTAAACAGGGACTGCTTAAGAAGATTCAGATCACCCCAAAACAATCCCCCCTGCATCTGTGGGACCCTTATACAGGTACAGGGATTACCCAGAGAAACAGGAAGAGATCTGGGAGTCAGAGATGCTAATTAAAATACACCCATGCGAATATAAAAAAAAAAAAAAAAATCAAATGTCTACTGGGGTAAATTGTAATTCAATTGGTCATCTAACAATTTCCTGTGTGTGTTACAATCTCATTGGCCACCTGTGTGTGGCCAGACCCAAGCACATGGCCTTTGCTCTATAAAAGTTAGTCTGGAAAGCAGGGAGGGGTCGTCCTCTCTGTAGGGGCGGCCCTGACCAGTCTGTTTGACGGTCAGTCTGATTCCTGATGCTTGGCGTGAAATAAAGCTTTGCTTGACCTTTGCTTTGTATCAGTCTTGCTCCTTTAATCACGGACCCATTATTGGGGTACCCAATTTTGGGGGGACCCAACATAAGTTAATTGTGTTTTTTAACTCTAAATATTTTAAAACATATTACTATAAAAAATAAAACCAGTTTCAGTTGAACAACAATGCCATCATTATACTTAACAAAATTAATAGTAATTCCTTATTATCATTGAATGCAAAAATCTGTATTCAGGGTGTCTGGGTGGCTCTGTTGGTTAAGCATCTGCATTTGGCTCAGGTCATTGATGGGGTTTTGAAATGTAAGTGAGGTTTGGTGGGGTGAGGTCCTGAGCTGACAACCAAGAAAGAATTCTTGAGACGTCTTTGATTCAAAATGGTGGTTTTATTAAACTCCAGGGACAGGACCAGTGGGCAGAAAGAGCTGCTGCACCAAGGTTGTGAAGGGTGGCTGATTATATACTGTAAGGTTGGGGGAGGTAAGGAAAAAGAAGGTTTCAAAAGGATTTTTTATGCTAAAGAAGACTCTTAGGATACCTAAGACCCTGCCATTGTCAAGTTAAGGTTGTTTTTCCTTCTAGTAAACCATTAACAATAGGATTGTTGGGAGCTTCCTGGAAGAACAGTACACTTCAAGTATCTGTCAATGGGCTTCAGATTATAAAGACATCTACATTCTCTTCTGGAAACTAAGCCATTGATAGAAATGCTTTGTTCTTGTAAATTGCTAACACTTTTATAAACTAAGGGAGACTCCTGTCCTGCAGGATTGTAATCTCTATAAATTAACTATTTGTTTTTCCTTCAGGGCAACCCAAAAGTGCCTGAAGAACATCACATATATCCCATGTGGAGTTTGTGGGGTGTCAGCTTCTGCCTGTCCTCAGCTAGGCTTCTGCTCCCTCATCCTCATGATCCCAGAGTCCTGGGATCAAGCATCACTTCAGACTCCCTGCTGGTTCTCCCTCTTCTTCTCCCTTTTTCCCTTCCCCCACTCATGCTCTTTCTCTCTCTCTAATAAATAAATAAAATCTTAAAAAATAAATCTGTATTCAAATTCCCCCAATAGCAATTAAAATCCTTTTGCAGTTCTTTTTTCTAACAAGGACTAATTCAAGGAGTACACATGACACACATCTGTACTATCTCAATGATTTAAACATTTTTTAAACTGAAATATACATGCAGAAAAACACATGAATTATAATAAGCACAGAGTCAATGAATTACCACTCATTGACCTCACCTATTTAACTGCCATTCTTGTCAAGAAATAAACTAGCATTTCAGAAGTGCCAGTAACTCTGTCTGATCCCAGACAGAGATCCCATTCCCTAAATGAACTACTATCCTATCTCTTAAGACTATGTTGAGAGTTTCCTCCTTAATCTTCTACAGAGTATCTTGGCTTTCCTTGGTCCTTTGAATGACCATATGTATTTCAGAAACAGCACTTCCTTTGTCTTTCACATTAAAAAAAAGTGTAAGGATATACCTACTGGTATTATATACACAGATCAACCTGCAACAAACTGACACTCTTTGTAAATGTTTTCAAAGATTTATTTATTTTATCTTGAGAGAGAGAGAGAGAGAGAGAGCAAGCAGGAAGGCCAGAGGGAGAGAAAGAGAATCTCAAGCAGACTCTTCACTGCACAGGGAGTCCAAACCAGGTCTCAATATTCTGACCCCAATATCATGACCTGAGCCACAACACAGAGTTGATGCACAACCCAGGTGAGCCACCCAGGTGCCCCTGCTGGTAATTTTTTAATGTTCCCCGTTCAAAGAACACACCATTTACTCAGGTCTTCTTTTAAATTTATCTAAATAGGGGTGCTTGGGTGGCTCAGTCAGTTAACCATCTGCCTTCAGCTGAGATCATGATTTCAGGGTCCTAGGATCAGGCCCCATGTCAAGCTCCCTGCTGAACTGAGAGTCTGCTTCTCCCTCTCCCTCTGCCCCTTCTGCTCTCTCTCTCTATCTATCTCTCTGTCTCAAATAAATAAATAAAATCTTTTAAAAAATGTAAATAATGTTTTGTAGTTTTCAGCATGGAAGTCATAGATTTTTTTTGTTAGATTTTTCCTTAGATACTGGATTTCTTTTATGTTACTTAAAAAGTTAGCATCGAAGGAGTCAAGATGGTGGAGAAGTAGCAGGCTGAGACTACTTCAGGTAGCGGGAGATCAGCTAGATACCTTATCTAAAGATTGCAAACACCTACAAATCCAACGGGAGATCGAAGAGAAGAAGAACAGCAACTCTAGAAACAGAAAATCAACCACTTTCTGAAAGGTAGGACGGGCGGAGAAGTGAATCCAAAGCCACGGGAAGATAGACCGCGGGGGGAGGGGCCGGCTCACGGCAAGCGGCGGAGCAACGGAGCACAAAATCGGGACTTTTAAAAGTCTATTCTGCTTAGGGACATCGCTCCAGAGGCTTAACCGGGGTGCAGCCCACGCAGGGTCAGCGTGGCCTCAGGTCCCTCAGGGTCACAGAAGGATCAGGGGTGTCTGAGTGTCGCAGAGCTTACAGGTATTAGAACAGGGAAGCCGGCTACAGAGACAGAGCCGAGGAGTAAGCTCTAAGCTTGGGGTTACCTTGAACCGGTCGCAGGCTCGGTCAGCTCGGAGCGCAGCCAGAGGCAGGGTGACAGGAGTAAATCGGCGCTGTTCTCTGAGGGCGCACTGAGGAGTGGGGCCCGGGCTCTCAGCTCCTCCGGGCCGGAGACTGGGAGGCCGCCATCTTCATTCCCGCCCTCTGGAACTCTACGGAAAGCGCTCAGGGCACAAAAGCTCCCGAAAGCAAACCCGAGCGGATTACTCAGCCCGGCCCCTGGTAAGGGCAGTGCAACTCCGCCTGGGGCAAAGACACTTGAGAATCACTACAACAGGCCCCTCCCCGAGAAGATCAACAAGAAGCCCAGCCAGGACCAAGTTCACCTACCAAGGAGTACAGTTTGAATACCAAGAGGAGCAGCGTAATTCCAAAGGAGGAGAAAGCAAAGCACGGAACTCATGGCTTTCTCCCCATGATTCTTTAGCCTTGCAGTTAATTTAATTTTTTTTCTTTTTCAATTTATTTTTCTTCTTCTGC
>NW_019154101.1:33691477-33765958 GCF_002288905.1 Enhydra lutris kenyoni | reverse complement strand
ATGGGGGGAGGGTGGTTGGGGGGGTGGGATTATGGACATTGGGGAGGGTATGTGCTATGGTAGGTGCTGTGAAGTGTGTAAACCTGGCGATTCACAGACCTGTACCCCTGGGGATAAAAAGATATTATATGTTTATAAAAAATAAAATTAAAAAAAAATTAAAAAAAAAAAGTTAGCATCATTTCGTTTCCTAATCATGTTTGACATGTGTATAAAACTGCAAATTATTTTTGTATAATTACCTAAAATTTAAAAGCTCTGCTATATTATTGGTACAGTGTATTCATAGATTCTTCTGAATTTTAAACATATATATATATATATATATATATATATATAACTTACCACTAAATGAGTATTTTATAGTTCCCTTTTCAATTCTTTGATCTTTTATTTCCTTAGTTGTCTTTTTTGCACTGGTTATGACACCAATACAATGTTAAAAGAGTGTAGTCAACCTGTTTTCATCCTGATCTCAGATGAAATATCTCAAAATTTATCATTAATTACAATGTTGGTTGTGTTTTACAGTTATATATTTATTAGATTAAATACTTTTTTCATTTGCTAACAAATTTTATAGATATTGAGTTTTAGCAAATACTATTGCTGCACCTATTAGGATAATTATATTATTATCTTTTTCTTTTTTATTCCATTAATACAGTGAATCATTATATGTAGATATTTTCAAATATCATATAATTACTTACACTCTTAGAATAGACTCACTTTTTTTGTAATAAGTTATCCTTCATCTATGTTTTGGGGTCCTATTTGCTAATATTCTATTCAGCATTTTTGTATCAATGCTCATGAATAGATATGCCCTTACTATTTCTTTCTTATGGATTTCATGCCATATTTTGTTATCAAGGTTACACCAGATTCATAAACTAGAGTGGAAATTGTTCCCTCTTTTTTCCATTTTCTGGGTGCATTCATGGAAAACTGAAAATGTTTATTCCTAGTCAATAAATATCTGGGACTAAAGAAGTCATTTGGGTCTGGAGATTTCTTTGTAGGAAGGCTTGCAGTTGCAGATTAAGTTTAATTAACAGATAGGGAACTACAAATTCTTAAATTTCATTTGTGTAAATTTTGGTTAAAAAAAAGTCCACTTTATATAATTTTAAAACCAATTGGTCTGAAGTGGTTCATGATATTCTCATAGTAGGTTTGTAAGACCTGTAGTAGTACTCCCCACCCACTTATTCATTTCCAAAAGTAGTGATCTTTTCTCTCTTCTTTTTTCTTGATGAGTCTCACAAAGTATTATCAATTTTATAAATTTTATTGACGTAATAACATTTGGTTCTTATTGTCATCTCCATAGTCCACTTTCTTTATTTTAATAATTTCAGTTTTTATATTTCCCTTTTTCTTTCTACTTTAGGTTTAATTATTATTTTTCTAGCTTTTTGAGATGGCTCCTTAGATAATTGCACTTCAGTCTATCTTCTGTAGTAAACATTTGCATTTAAGCTATAAATTTTCCTCAAACATGATAATAGCTTCATTCCACAAATTTGATCAATAATGATTTCATTACCATGAAGGTCAAATATTTTCAAATTTTTTATTATGATTTAGTCATTAACCCATATGTTATTTAAAAGTACATTGTTTAAGTTTCCAAAATATGAGTAGTTTCTCATTATTTTTTTATTATGGGTTCCTAACTTATTCAACTGTGTTAAGAGGACAGATTATATAGTTTTTTGAATATATGACATTTTGAAACTTGCTTTTTCCACCATGTGGTCAATTTTGGAAGGTCGCCCATGTACCCTACTAAGGAATATGTAATCTCAAGGTTTGGGATGCTGCAATAGATTAGCCAGTTAAGTTTATCAACTATTTTCAAATTTTCCATATCTTTACTGATTTTTATCTGCTTATTCTATCAGTTACTAAGGAAATTTCAAATTTCCAACCACAACTATGGATTTTTTTATGTGCATCTTTTTACTTCTGTAGATTTTGCTTTATACATATTTTCATAAACATTTAGAATAATTTTATCTTTTGAAATTTTAGCATAATAAAATTCTTCTTTATCTCTAATAATGCTTTATATTATTGCAGCTACAGCAGCTTTTACCTGGTCAATACTTGGATAGAATATATGTTTGCATTCCTTTCTTTTCCATCTCTTTATGTAGCTTTAAGTTTAGTTTTTCTCAGAAGCAGCATATTAAAAATAAACAGTATTATGTTATTCTTTTGATACATTTAGTTCATTTACATTTAATGAAAATACTAATGCATTAGGTTTAAAGATTCTGTTTGCTTATAGTTTCATTATATTTTCAATCTTTCAATTAGAGTTTTACATACACATTTTTACATTGTTAGAGATTTATTCAATATAGATTCTCAAGTTATTACATTCAAATGTAAGTTATTAGTTGCATATTCACTTCCTAGATATACAGACTTTGGAACATTTTAAGTCATTTTATTCCCCCAACTATGTGCTATTTTTGCTGGATAATTTAATTTCATATGTCTATTTTGAAACATTATCATTATTTTGTACAGTCAGTATTCATTGAGATTTATTCACATAAACATTCTTTCCTCCACTGTTGATGACTTCCTGAGCTGTCAGATTTCCTTTTGGGGTCATTCTCCATCAGCCTGAAAAACTTCTCTTAATAATTCTTTCCAGGCAGCTCTGCTTGTAGCAAATTTTCTCATTTTTGCTTGTCTGGAATGTCTTCAGTATTCCTTTATTTTTTGAAAGATACATTCAGGGGTGAGTGCGTGGCTCAGTTGTTAAGTGTCTGCCTTTGGCTCAGGTCATGATCCCAGGATCTTAGGATCGAGCCCTGCATGCGGGCTCCCTGCTCAGCGGGAAGCCTGATTCTCCTTCTCCCATTCCCCCCGTTTGTGTGTCCTCTCTCTCTGAGTCTCTCTCTGTCAAATAAATAAAGAAAATCTAAAAAATAAATAAATAAAAGGTACATTCATTAAGGATAGAATCCTAGGTAGTCATTTATTTTTTTCATCACTTGGAAAATATCATTATATTGTCTTTTGTTTTCATTGCCTTAATTAAGAGGTCAGCTTTCAGTTTTATCGCTCCTTTGATGATAATGTCTTTTCATCCTCATCCTCTTGGCAGCTCTGTGACATCTGCAACTATCTTTTTAGCATGCTGTCCATATTTTCTAGTTGGTCTTTGTGCTTGGTTTAATCTGAACCATTTGATACAAGTGGAAATCCTGTCCTAGTTATCATTTAGTCTGTCATAATTATATCATTTTTAATGACATTGACTTACTGAAGAGATTAATAAGCTAGTTATCTTTTAGGATGCCCTAAATTCTTGGTTTGTTAGTGTTTCCTTCTGGAATTGTCGAATTATTTCCTTCTGATAGCATTTATTTAGATACTCTACACATCATATTTCATCTAAATTTATATCTAAAGGACTTATGACAATCAGAGTAAAGATTTTGGCGAGAAAAAACTTCAGAAGTGATTCTATGTTCCTCATAATTCATTACATTGATAGAAAAATGAAACTAATTTTGATCACAAAGGGTTAAAGTAGTGATAGCCCGATATTTTCATTGTAAAGTTGTACAAGCTTACTTTTCTACTAGGAAGTAATCTGATATTCTGTTATCATTACATATATTGATAAATTTTCTAAAAACCTTTCATTTAATATTTTGGCATAAATTAGCAGTCTCTGCATGAATCTTTTCCCCTAAGATTTCATAATGGAGATTTTCCAATATTAACATTTACTCTGTATTTATCTTCTATAAAGAAGAACTTTTCCTCACCAGTTGAGGCTTTTTTGTTATCTTGAATTGTGCCTGTTAGTGGAATATAGTAAAAATGCTTAAATCTTTATTTTGAGATTACTTAAAAAGAAGTTGAAACTAGGCACTTCCAGTAATGATAAATTTATTGTGGACTCATGGATCTCTCATGGATCAAAAAAAGTGCTATCTTGAATTGTGCATTATATCATCAGGGTAACTGTAGGCAAACAGACTTTGAAAAGTATACTGGAGACCCTAAGAAACATAATTTCTTAAACACAATAAAATGTGTTTCTTGCTCATATAATAGTACTGGGCAGGTAAATGGTTAGGTAGGGTACACTCCTCCATGTTATTCAAAGAATAAGACTGGCTAACTCTTTTTCATCTTCAATGTATTATGTAAATTCACTGTGGGGCTATTTGCATTCCAGCTGGCCACAAAGTGAAAAGACAGTGAAGAACCTCATATGGGAGTATTTAATGGAAAATGGTACTTCCCACTTCCTCTTGTGATCCATTGGCCTGGGATCATGACCTTACTAAATCAGGGAAGTCTTGGGTCCAATAAAAAGAGAACATGAATTTTGGGGAGTTGATATTGCAGGGTCAGAAGAGGTAGTGACATAGGAAATAACAAGCATGTGAAGGAATGAGCCATAGAAAACTCTAACAGAACATTCCATCAAAGAGAACAGCACTGATCCTAAGGAAGCAAGAAGTTTGGCCTGTTCTAGAAATAGTAAGATGGCACCTGGTGCCTGAAGGATAGTGAGCAAGAAGGTGAGAGATTAAAAAAAAAAATCGGAGAGAATGGTACATAGATCCTACTTGCTTATTACACCTTAAACTTCATGTTAAGAATGTTATGGTTTTTATTAAGTCTAAAAAATTAAATGCAGATTTTTCGTAATTTTTGTTTGGAAAATATAACTCTTCCTGCTGTAGTAAGAATAAAATATAGTAAAATAGAAGTGGAAGCAAGGAGATCAGGTAGTATCTTTCTGGCATCTCTGGTGATAGCTGACAGAGATTTGATCTGGAATGGTTGTTGAAAGTTAATGAAAAGTAGACATACTTGGTATCCTTTGATTCTACTCTTTTTCTCACATTTCATATCCTTTGCATCAGGAAATACTCCTGACTCTACTTTCAAATACTTGCAGAATCTTATCACTTTTGCCATTTTTAAATGCTAATTCCTTGGTTCCTCACTCAGTCTCCTCGGGAGTTAATCACAATTTCCTCTTAATCCTCCAACATCTCTCTTGTCTCACTAGGTCACTAGAACCAATTCTCAAGCAGCAACCAGAGCAAAACTTCTAAAGTTTAAGTTAGTGTCAAACCTCAGGTCAAAGCTCTCTAATGGTTCCCCAACTCTTTCAAAGCGAAAGCCAAAGTTCAGTCAATGACCCACAAGGCTGTCCATGAGCTGATTACTTTCACTTCATGATTTCCTTTCTTTTCAACTCTTGTCTCAGACACACTCCATCTGGCTTCCTCGCTATTCCTGTGATGATGCCAGTCATGTTCCCAACTTAGAGTTTCTACTCTGTCCCTTCTGCCTCTTCTCTCATCCATTCTATTTCCCTGCCTTTTTCCTGTCTTTTCTATCTCACATTCTCACCCAAGCTTGTGTGAGTTAAACTGTTGAACACAGTGATGAATACCACCTCAGGGCATGTCCTTACTCACTCCTCCTGCTCTACTTTTTTCATCCTATAATTCACTTTCTTGTGAAGGGGAAGTGACAGACAAGGCAAAAGGAGAAGCAGGCTCCCCCGCTGAGCTAGGATCCTGATGTGGGACTCAGTCCCAGGACACTGACATCATGACTGAGCCAAAGGCAGATGCCTAACTGACTGAGCCACCCAGGTATCCCACTTTCTGACATTCTTGATGCTTGTTTAAAATGTTTATAGCTTTTTACCTACTTCTTTAGTACCCCCACTGGACTATAAACTCTATGGAGGCAGGTATCTTTGTTTTGTTCACAAATGTCTTCAAGTTTCTAGAATAGAGTCTAGCACATAGAAGGCACTTAAGAAATGAAACCAAATGATTTAATGAATGAATAAAGGAATGAGTGAAGACAGAGAGCTGGCAGACATACGAAGGGACCTCTTTCCTCTTGAAGGACGTGGTATTTTATCACAAATATGAAAGTCAGTGAGAAGTAGAAAGGATGCTGCAGAGACGCCTATCAGTTACTATTGGCCAAGGTGCTTGTCAGTTTGCATTCATTCAAAGAACTCAGGGACCAGGTTTATTTGGCACTTATATAATACTGGATAAAGAAGGCAGTCTAGCCAAGAAGATTACATGAAATATTACCCTGCACAACTGATGTTCAGTTTGTTATTTGTTTTTGCAAGCTACTCAGTTTGGTCTGATTACAAACTGTTTTCATATTTAACGTAAAATAAGAAAAGGTCAAATATATAGACAGAGATTAAAACTCTAATTTCTAAAACTCCTAAACATGCACAATTAATCTCTGAGTGTGTTTTGGAGGTGCTCTGGGTTCAAGCTGAGGATTACTTCCATTTAAATAGAAAGCAACAATAGTCATGTTCATTGTGCATGCCTAGCTCTGCCAACCGTACTGTCAACCCATGGAAGATAAAAGAAGTGAAAAAGATTTTTACCAGAGTGATTGAACCAGAAAGGAACTGAGAACAGAGAGAAAGGCAGATTAAGTATCACTGCATGAAACTGACTCATTCTGTGGCTGTGAGATTTTTAAAATCAAGTCTCTCTCTTTAATTTTGTTCATTTTGTGGCCACCTTTCCCACTCTACAGGTATCTTCTCTCTCACTTTCCCTCTCTTTGCTTCCTCTTTTTCATCAATAGTTCAATCCAAGTGCAAAAATACCATGAATGTTAGATCCTTATGCTGAGTACAATGGGCTACACATCCTTGGAGAATTCACTCTGGAAATTTTTCAGCTCTAAAAGGCCTTAAGTTTGGCACCTTTATTTTATACCTGCAGGGCACTTCGGTCAACAAAGAGGGATGTCTTTCTTTCCTACCTAGTACTGTAACCAAACACATTGGAAAGAATGACAGTGGTCACTATGACCAAGATTCAATCTATTTTATTTGAGATTTGGAATAGCATAGTGACTGAAAACATCTCTATAACATAACTTAGCTTCAACTAATCATTCCTTAATATTTATCATTGTCTGATGAGTAAAGTCAATTTGCCAAAAGAAAATACACATATATGTAAGCATGTATAATTATATTCTTACTATTCAAAAATGCAGAATAGGGGCACCTGGGTGGCTCAGTGGGTTAAAGCCTCTGCCTTTGGCTCAGGTCATGGTCCCAGGGTCCTGGGATGGAGCCCCCATCGGGCTCTCTGCTCAGCAGGGGGCCTGCTTCCCCCGCCTCTTTCTCTCTGCTCGCCTCTCTGCCTACTTGTGATCTCTGTCTGTCAAATAAATAAATAAAATCTTTAAAAAAATGCAGAATAAATCTATGCTTACATTCAAATTTCAGTGGCAAATCTATATACTATACATAATCCATGCTAAAAAAAAATTTTTTTAGTAGAAAAATTTTTTTCCAGTAGAAAAATAATTTTTGGATAACAGTTTCATTTCCTATGAAATACTAATTACTTTTGATATTTTCTTTCAAGTGTAAATCTACAAAGAATAATCCTAAAGTGGTCAATATGATGTTTATAACTTCAATTAAAAAAATTCTATTGAGACTTTGTTATTTGTAATATTAAAATGTAATTGCTTATGTAAGGAAGGAGGGGGAAGACAAATTGAGACCAACCATGGAGTTCAGTCAATCCTTAGAAACACATTAATCAATAGTCATATCTAAGCTATGATTAAGGAAGCTGAGGAATGATTTATGTAATGATTTTGAATATACCTTTACATCAACTTGAAGCAGTAAAAACAAACAGCACAAAAAAGGAATCTAAGATACTGTCTACTAGGAAGTTTTTTTTTTTTTTTCCTTGATAATCACCTCTCCATTTCTCACTGATGACCCCTAAAACTTGGGCACTCTTTCTTTTTAAAATGAATGGTATCCTGGGGTACCTGGGTGACTCAGTCCGTTAAATGTCTACCTTCAGGTCAGATCCTGGGATTTAGCCCCACAATGGGCTCCCTGCTCAGTGAAGATCTGCTTCTCCCTCTCCTTTTGACCCTATCCCAGCTTGTGCTCTCATTCATTTCTGTTTCTCCCTCTTAAAAGAATTTTAAAAAATCTTTAAAAAAGTAATGGTATTCTATCTACATATATAAATGATAGAGAGAGGCAAACCCTTGCCAGTTCCTGCCTACTTACCCAACATCTCACCATTCATGGAAACTCTCCTCTTCTTGTCCCTGTGGTATAAATGATACAAAATTACTTGTCTGGGAAAGACAGCTCATCACTTCCCTGAAAATCCTATACTATCTTGAGAACCCTGATGACTTTTAATTGTGTTTTTTTTCCCTCAGATGTTTTTTCTCATTTGTGTTTTATGAGATTACAATGACTTAACAATCTTAAAAACCAAGAGCACATAAATAACATGATTATATATTCCCCAATTTGATTAATAAAATACATTTTGGCAAGACTGAATGACATTTTCAAGGTCATGCAGACTACAAAGCCATGACTAAAGTAAGAGAACACTCTTTCACAGGACCCATTTATAAAATATACGTTCTCAATCAAGTACTCTTATTTATTCACAGACTCATTATAGTTTAAAAAAAAAAAAAGGATAAATTAATAGATTGTAACACAGCCATTAGATATAAATAATTCCCAGGCACTTTTAAGCAGAGTACAAAGCATTACTGTTGCTATTGCTAAGTTTTGATATTAAAAAAGAAAAATCTATTTCCAGAAAAGATGCATTCTAGAGATTGAGAGAATGGTTACAGCAAGACTATATATGGCAATAGAACACTAACCCACAGACTTGTCAGCAATCTGCTGGAAACGACAAACCATAATCTCTGTAGCAGTTGGCCCAGAATGGTCAGGACTTGGTCAATGAGTGCCAGCTTCCCTAATTGTTGCCTAGCTCCCAATTCAGGATCAACCAGAGAAAGCCAAGTATGCTCTTCAAACAATCACAGGATGCCCTGCTTCTAGACAGCTCATCTGTAGCTTCCCCATGCCAATGACCTCAAATCAGACCACGCTAGAAGCTTCTCTTTTTATTGCTATAAAGCTATTCTCTCCCCTGCCTGAGTCTCTGCAAAACCCAACTGATAGTGGCTGACTCACTTGTAATAGCAAGCTCTGAATAACTTAGCCTTTGTTTGTTCTCATTTGGGTGGTCTTGATTTATTTCACAAGGTAAACCTTTAAGAAATAACTGAACTTGAGAGTCTATCATAAAATTTGAAAGAATAATTTTACTTAGAGAAACTTGCTTGACTTCCAAGGCCTAATATAATCAAAACTTCAAAGGCAAAATTGTCTTAGGTCTAATTTGAGTAAAGCACTTAGCTAAGTATTCTTATTCCAATCTGCATATATGCATGGTCTATATACCTCCAGATGAATTTGCCTCAGTAGACTGAGGTCAGACTAATACTAAAAGAAAAAAAAAAAAGATGAAAATAAAGCTCTTGAGAGTCAATTTTGTTTTTAAGAAAATCCAAATTATAGCTAATACAACTGGAATTGAAATGAACCAATAATACCTTTAAGCCTGGAACAAAGGCCAGTAAGAAAAAAAATCCCAGCTATTGAAGAAATAAAAGTATCCATCTCTAATGTGGCAGAAGTTGGTGAAATATTCAACTCCTGGAGCAATACAAAGTAAAGAAGAAATCATTTTTAGATAAGAGGACAAAACTAATGGATATTCTCAGCAAGCCTAAAAGCTATGTTACCACAATAGTGGGAAGATAATGGTTTCTACCTCTACAATTCCTTTCAATGATTGTTTTGCCAATATACAGTGTAAAGGAAACAAAGACTAATAATTGCTTGTCAGTATTGACGGAGCATGACTGGCATCGTGACAGGGAAGAGCTGGGGGAAGGTGGATGCCATTTCACAGCTACAGCCGATACTAACAGACTGTGCTATATCCACACCAAAGGAATGAGAAAGGAAGGAACATCTGAAGGTCAGGTTAAATGAGCTGTTTACATCTTTCCAGTTAAAACACATCTCAAAGGCCAAAAGATTTGAGTCATTGAGGAAATTTTAAAAGGTGAAAAATGATGCAACACATCACATTAAGAGTTAGAACTCTTTGTGCAGGGCTCAATTGCATGTGTGTTGAGCAAGCTTGACTGCAGAATCGTCTCAAGCAGAATTGTAAGCCGCCAGGTCGTTCTCTATGGGGGAAAATGCCCTACACTACCCTGAAGATTAATTCCTCAATGATATGCAATACAAAACACTCAAATAGATTTAAGTAACTGAAAGGGTGCTGAGATTCCACAATAAAATGAAAATATAGTACATAAAAACAAGCATCTTGGGACACCTGGGTGGCTCAGTTGGTTAAGCTACTGCCTTTGGCTCAGGTCATGATCCCAGGGTCCTGGGATCGAGTCCCACATCGGGTTCCTTGCTCAGCGGGGAGCCTGCTTCTCTCTCTGCCTCTGCCTGCCACTCTGCATGCTTGTGCTCTCAATCTCTATCTGACAAATAAATAAATAAACAAAATCTTTAAAAAACAAAAATTAGCATCTTCACTCTCAAATAAAGTAGCCTTAAGAAAATAAGGACTAAAGAACCCTACCTTTAAACACGTACTGAATTCCAGCTATATCTGTCTAGAGATAGAAAGATAGCTTGGAACTCAAGGGACCAACAGTGTACAGAGAGTGAAATTTGACAATCATGAGTGGTAGATGTGTAGGTCTAGGCATTTAGTAGCTCTGTATTTCATAACAGGAATCCTGTTTTTCCCAGCAAGACCCCACAACACAAAGAGCTGTAACAAGATGGACACATATGTGGAATTTGAGAAACCAAACAAAGGAGCAAAGCGAACAAAGACAGAGAGAGAGGCAAAGCAAGAAAACAGACTCTTATCTATAGAGAACAACTTGTGAGGGGAGGCAGGTGGGAGGATGGGTGAAATAGGTGATGGAGATGAAGGAGGGCACTTACGATGAGCACCGGGTGTTGTGTGGAAGTGTTGAATCACTATATTGAGTACTTAAATTAATATTACATTGTATGTTAGCAATAACAACAGAAGAATACATATAAAAATAGGAGCTTGATATCCACGTGTTTAAATGACTTCCCTAAGGATTTTTTTTAAGGATTTCATTTATTTATTTAAGAGCCAAATAGTGAGCAAGAGAGAGAGAGAGCATGAGCCCGGTGGAGGGGTGGAGGGGTAGGGGAAAAGAGAGAAGACTTCCCCCTGAGCACGGAATCTGGATGAAGGCCTGATCCCAGGAGCCTGGGATCATGACCTGAGCCAAAGGCAGACTCTTAACCAACTGAGCCACCCAGGCACCCCTTCCCCAAGGATTTTAATCAAATTTATTTTTGTATCTGCCTGCTCCCTTCCCTGGATGTTAAGAGTTCCAGGATTACCTGGAGTCGAAAAGCTTCATATATTTCTCGCTAGATTTAACTAGTCATGTGCTTTTGTTGACCCCAATATCCAAACATCTCGAAAATTAAAAATAATTAATAACATTTAATTATGTCATGGTCAGACTTGCCCTACATTAACTTTGCCATTATCCACCTGAATATCAACAGTAATTTCACAGGTATTTTTCTTCTGGCTCAACCTCACTTCAATTCACTCAAGGATACTGAGGCAATGAAAAAAATTAGCAAACCTTATTCTCAATAAACAAATTTGATGCTCTGTAAATTTATTATTTTGTTTGTATGCTTGCTTTGTGCACCCCTCCTGTTCAACAACCATCCAGATCCAAGGAAGGTGAAAGCCAGCCTCTATAGGTTTATCTACCTAGAAAAATTCATAAGCCATAAATAAGATTCCATACTCCCGAAGGTGCTCCTCTCCAATGTTAACTGGAGGTTCTTCTCTGTTAAGTTTTAAAATACAGAAAATTTTAGTGGCTTCTTAAAGCAGTCTCAGAGGGGCAGTCCAAAATGTGATATTGTCCACTTTTTGTCTAAGCTTCACAACAGTTAAATTCTTATTTCATAGATAAAATGCAGATTTAATTCCTCTATACACCAGACAGCTTTTTTTTTTTTTTAAGATTTTATTTATTTATTTGAGAGAGAGAGAGAGAGAAGGAGAGAAAAAACAGGTGCAGGAAAAGAGAAAGAGGGAGAGAAGAGGGAGGAGTAGACTTCCTGCTGAGCAGAAAGCCAAATATGAGGCTCCATCCCAGGACCCTGGGATCAGGACCTGAGCCAAAGGCAGACACTTAACTGACTGAACCACCCAGGCACCTCCAGCCAGCTTTCTTATTAAGCATTCAGGCACATTCAGGAATTTCTAGGACCCTCCTCCCCTTTTGCCTGTATTATTTCCCTATTTTCTTTCCTTTACCATCAATATACCTTACTTGGTGTATTTCTCAAATTACATTTACATTAAGGAATCAAATCTCTGCCCTTCAACAGGAAATGGTCTTCTTAGCTATTACATGAATGACTTTTTTAAGGTACCCCCTTTTGCAAACTACTTCCCACCCAGAATTTAACTGAGGTCCTCACTATGTCTCACTGGAGCATTTGCAATGTCTTCAAAACTGATCTGGCTATTGTATCTTTCTACAAAAGTCCACCCCCAATATTGCCACCTAAGTTATTTCCCTAAGACCAACAGATGTTCATGTTACTTTCTGCTCAAAAACCTATTATTGACTCTTTATCATCTACAGAATAAAATCAACAGGTCTTACCTTCACAAAGATTATCCCCAAGAATGCATTCCCATCTTTGTCCTTCCTTCCTGGTACAGAGAACTGAAACTCCAGCCAGCCAATACAATTCCTCATGTGGAATACGCCTACCAGGGGCTCAGCTGCAGACAGCAAATAGCATGGTATATTGTTCCTGAACTAACTCTCATTTCTCTTGCACATGGTAAATCTATATTCACTTTTAGGATGAGCTTAGTTTTTACCTTTTGGTAGGCCTGGATCCCTTAGAAAGAATTTTATCTTCCCCTGATTTCTGAAAGAA
The DNA here is from genome assembly GCF_002288905.1 of Enhydra lutris kenyoni. Lineage (NCBI taxonomy): Eukaryota > Metazoa > Chordata > Mammalia > Carnivora > Mustelidae > Enhydra > Enhydra lutris. The sequence continues at coordinate 33,753,042 of NW_019154101.1, read as the reverse complement.
TTTTGTCCATACAAATACTATAATATCTAGTTCCCACAGCTTTAATTTATATATGCATGCTCCTATTTATTTCACCAATTAATATCTTTTGAAAGGAAAAGGCTATTAATTTTTGCATTTTAAGACCTTGCTTAGAACATCCAGCATACATGTTATCAATAAGTATTTACATTGTAATTAATGAGCATGTGGATTAATTAATATTACTCTATGACTACACCCTGCACACTAATCTTTACAATCTTTTAATGACCACAGAAACCAGAAATAGATGAAGTAGTATAAGATCATCTATATTAAGGATACAAAAAAAAGAAAAAAAAGATGATATCTGTGGTATTGTCACTTTACAAAATGACAAGTCCAAAAGCTTTTCACAAAATTGACTTTCTCCTTGGATAAGTAGTGGTTCCTGACTTTAAAAAACTGAAGACACTCCTAACTTGAAATATATATATATATATTTCAAATATATATATATATATAAATATATATATAAATATAAAAAATATATATCTATAGATATATATATATATATCTACATGAATATATTCTAGAAAGTATCCTAACTTTAAAACTCGGGTTATTTTAGGAGATTATTAGTAAAAGATGAAAGTTCTACAAACAGATTATTTTTTTAAAGATTTTATTTACTTATTTGACAGAGGAAGAGAGCTCACAAGTAGGCAGAAGGGTAGGCGGTGGGCGGGGAGCAGACTCCCTGCTGAGCAGAAAGCCCCATGTGGGTCTCAAACACAGGACCCTGAGATCATGACCTGAGCCAAAGGAAGAGGTTTAACCCACTGAGCCTCCCAGGTGCCCCTACTACCAGCATGTTTTAACTTGTTTTTTTTCAGAGCTAATTATTCTCATGTCACATGAAATTTTATGTATTCAATTTCTTCACTCCTATAATTCATTTATTACTACTCCAAGTAAGCTATAATTTTTGAAAATAATAAAATAATTAAAGTAGGAGAAATATCATAACTTTCAGTGTAAACAGTTTAAAATATCACTTGTGTCAGTAACTTTCCAGAAATTTATTCAAGAACAACAATTCTTCTTAATAAGAACAAAACAAAACCATGGTAATTTTAGAAATATATATTTAGTCAATGCTCTTTAGATGTCCACGAAGATATAGAATATATAAGAAATATGATATCGTATCACAGGAAGACTAAGAGAAAGATGGTAATCACTACTTATCAGGAGTATGAAGGAGAAAAAGGAGTACAAACAAACAAACAAAAAACTAATATCCAAGATTTTAAAATCAAACTGAAACGTTTGCTCCAGGATCCTAGTAGGTCCTGCTGGGGAGAGGGCTTGTATGCTTTTTTATATTTAGAACACAGAGTCTGATAAAAGTTGTTTGCTGAGTTAACAAAAACTCGACTTCAATTTTATTTGCTGGAAGTTTAAATTTGTCATTTTTATTTTCATTGCCTTTTATTTTTCTACCTATTCCACACTTCTGTCTTTTCCATTTCAACATCACATTAAAGATAGAAAGCTTAAAGTTTTTGCAGACCTTAGAATTAATTTAAAGAACATATCATTTAGTTTTCTACACAAACATGTTTTTGACTATGGGCTAATCTAATGGTAAGAGTTTACAAAGAGGGGAGGCATTATTTGAAAACATAAATCTAAAAATTCAAAATTGTCTTTTCTTCATAACAGTGCAATACAGTTTGCAACTCTTCATTAATATTGTACCACTATCAGGGTATTATTTCCCAAAGGGCTTGAGAAAGAAGCTACATAAACAATTTGATGATGACAAATTAACATTATAGAGTACTCTCAATATGGAAGGCATTATGTAGGACAGGCTTGCTAATTATGAAATGTCTCCATAGTAAAGCAAATAAATAGTCATAGCCATGTTTATGTATTTCCTTGTGACCTCAGCAACAGAGGCAAATAGGCTAACAAAAAATTAAGGCATTTCCTCTGTGGAATGAAGACATTTTACCTACTCCCCAAATCTTTCAAATAAATGCAGTTTAAAAAAGTCGAGGAAGGGAGAGAACAGATGAGCTTGTAAGAATGCAGTGAGTGAAGGGAGCAAATATAGAATTAAACCACAGGGGTAGCCATGAAGAAAGGGGCCTTCAAATCTTTTGTATAAGACTTAGTAGCGAGAAACTTATTAAATTTACTAAGAGGCATAAAAAATATTTGAATGAATACAGGCAAATTAAGTGGAGATGATCCTTGCTATAAATGAGTAATCAATGCTTTTCAATATTATTGATTTTAGTTGCCTTAATAACTTAGATAGTTGCCCCTCCATACCATACCACACAACTTAACTTGTTAACATATGTTTATGGCCACCCATTTATCTTCTACCTTTCTCCGTTTATATTATAGGGGATGTTCTTTCTTGACAAAGTTGTGTCTCCTCCTCTTTTCTAGTAGATTTTGTATTCCCCTGGGTTTACAGGAAGCTTTAAGAACTGGATATTCTTTTTCTTTCTTCCCTCTCGAAAAAACAGTTCCCCTTAGCTTTAAAAATGCTGAATTCTTCCCATTAAACAAACAAACAAACAAACTTTGTTCTCACTTTTTTCTACTTTCTCTTTCTATTCATAAATTCTTAAAAAGTCTTTTTGGAAAATATCTTTGTTTTTTTAACTCCCATTACTCATCCCATTCACCCTTAGCTTTCTTTTCCCACACATCATAGCTCTTGTTAAGATCATCAGTGACATTTTATTCTCCACTTATTACATGAAACTATGTTTTTGGCACACATTTCCTTGAACTTTTGTAACTACTACATTTAGCCTCTTTAACCATCTCTATGCCAGATATTTCCAAATCTGTATCTCCAAATTTCTCATTTGAATTATAGAGTTCTATGTTAAATTGCTTTCTCTCTTTAAATACCCAAAATGTACCACAAACTATACAAGTCCAAATTAATGTCCAAGTCCCATTCCACTTCATCACCACATTATTTTTTTAAATTTCTGTTCATTTATGCACTTATATATTTATTTTTACAGCATAGCATTTAGGAACATGAGCTCTTAGTCAAATATCTGAGTTTAAGTGCTAGTTTTACCACTTAAAAGCTCAAAATCTTGGACAATTTATCTAATCTCTGTCTTGGTTCTCTCCTATACAAAACTTTACATTTATTCCAAAATTATGTGAGTTAAATAAATGCAATTGAGAACATTACCCGGCATAGTAAATACTTAATAAATACTACCTATTATTAGTTCCTGTTTCACCATTCCCATACCTCTTTGATAGTTACATGAGAAAGACACTTGAGAGTCATGCTTGAAATGTACCAACACATACTTCTGTACTGATTGTACCACCAAGTTTCAGTGTTTAATGTCCTAAAGAACTCTCAAAAATGACCAATTCTATCAATTCTCTATCAGTTCTAGTGTAGTGCCGACAATCATTATAGGCCACGTTATTCTTTCTTACTCTTGCCAAAACAGAGTTTGCTTTTTCCATATTAGAATCTTTCTGGAGGAAATAATATCTATTCACTTTTTACTACACTATGAAACCAACTGAAGAATTCAATTCAAAACTGTATTTAAGTAGTTCAAATTTATTTGCAATATGTTATTTACATACACAAAAATATGCACCTTCAAAGAAAAGTAAAGGGTTTTATAGTCAAGTAACTTTGGAAAACAATGTATGCTGTTCCCTTGCTCAGAGATTTACCATCAGTTCTGGAAGAGGCACTACTTATCTTTGTGTGACCTTGTATTTCCCAATGGATTTGGCCATCAAACTTCATTTTGAAGTAATATTATTAGCACATGTTGGGAGATGCCACTCCATATAACGAGGATCTATAAATATTTTAGCAGGGAAAAGAGAGGAATAGAATTGTGTTTTAGAAAGACAATGGACAGTGACATGAAGAATGGACTTGATGTTATATGAAAAGATACATATGTCACTAAAGGCAGTATTCTATACTTTTCTTACATGAATTCATATAAACTACTAATTCATCCCTTTCAAATGCTAACTAAACTATTCTCTTAGTCACTATTTATGTCTGGATTTTCCTGCACTTACCAGATACTTGCTAGTCCCACTGCTGTCACACCTTTAAGCTCTCACTATCTTTAAAAAAGAAATAATTTTTAAAAATACCCCAATTTCAACCTCTGTCCATATTGCACATTGAAGCTAGACTAACTTTATCAAAGCAGTTACTGGATAGGTGATTTCCCTCTAAATGTCACAAAAAGCATTTCAAATTTGGCCTGTGGGAGGAGGAAGGCAGGCGTGGATGTTAGGTGAGGAGTAAGTCACTTTAGGGAGAAGCAGAGTGCTTCCATCTCCAGGGCTTTACAATGGTAAAGAGCTTCTGAGGCTCAAAAATAGGTGGGTTTCATTGCTTATAAGATCAAATAAATATTCTTTTGCCCCACAACCAATGTTCACCACAGTCTAGCCACAGTCTAGCTTTTTAGTTTATATTTCCATGGTGACATAGCACAAATTCCTCTCTCTAGGCAGTTGTATATGTTTGCAGAATAGAAAAGTCTAGAATGCAACCATATCCAGCTGTCCTTTCTTTCTTAATATCTTGGAAGATTAAGCTTCCCAATGTTCTTGCAAATAGGCAGGTCATTGCAACAGGTTGTGGCCAATGAACTATACATGGAAATGATGTTTATCACAGCTAGGCCAAGCATTAAATTGCCAAAGCAATGAGTTAGTTAGTTCTACATAGCCCAACTTTATGATGGTGGAATCTTTGCCAGCCTGCATCCATGAGCAATACAGTGGAGCAAAGTCCCCCCCACCCCTCACTGACCTTTGTGGGGCATGTAGAATTAAAAGGAAATACATTTTGTTCTGTTTAGCCACTGAGATATGGGAGTAGTTTGTGATCTCAGTGGGACCAGCCTACTCTGACTAATAAAAAGTCCTTTATTAATATCACCTCTAAAATTTTTTAGAAAATTTGGCTACAGATTTTTTGCATCCTTTCCCTAGTAAAACAGGGTCCTATTGTTTGGGGTGAGGAGAAAGAAGGTATCTAACTTAGAAGAGAAAATATAACAAGTCATATTAAAGAATCCTAAGATTATCATGGGACATGCTCTTTAGTTAAAGCTGGTGTATCATCAGTAAAGAAGCATGTGAAATCTTTTTTTTCTTCTTGTCTTTTCTTATATATTTTTTGTTATGATTCTATATGGCTTCAGAAAGAACATCAGTCTTAACAATATCAATCTTCAAAGTAATCAATTCTACACATTTTATTGCAGTCATTTTACTTAAAGGAAAGGAGTTAGTTCTGAAAATAGAAATATCTGAAAGAAAGAATGTTCACAGGAGACACATCAGAAAAATATCAAAAAGCCAGACAAATGAAAAAAGAAGACTCTTTTCTGTGCTTATAGGAATAAACCCTGTACATTCTTTTCTGAGCTTTAAGACAGTTTAAAGTCAGGAGGACGTCATTGTTATCAAGGACAGAAGACTTGATTATTTTCCTCTGGTGATTTTGGTGGTGTGTTGTCTGACAAGAAACAGATATGTTTCCCTCTTATATGTATTTACCTTCTTAGGGATTCTCTTTGTATTTAGTTATTTGAAGTAGTTTGGGGCGGAGTGATTTGAAAAAGATTACTAGTCATTCTTCCTTCTTTCTATCCTGTTTCTTGGAGTCCTTCGCTAGTAGTAAAATGGCTTCATGCCTTTCAAATATGAAATGATTCTCAGCCCACCTTCAAAAAAATTACCGTTATTTTATTAGAAATTGCTTTATTTCTCATTGCTCTGCTGCCATAATGTTACATTCAACTATCTGAGCACCCAAGAAAACCAGCTGGGCCATGCCCTAGATGAGATAAAGAGAGACCACTGCATGTTTCCACGGTTTGTCATTTAAGGATATGGGAAATAGAGAAAGCAGATCAGTAGCAACAACATATAGGCAGATGTATAGATTTTCTACTGTAGCAGCTCCAACTTTCATCTTCATATCTAGATCCTATTAATGTGCAAACTCTACAGCATCCCATCTCACTCATCCAGTGAAAAACTGGGTTGGATTATTTTAAAAGATAAATTGTCCTTGTATATGAATATTGAAATAAAATTGGATCATTTTCTAAGTTTCATTTGGCTTTAATAGCCTTAGGTTAAAAATGAAAATTTAAAATATGGCCTTGGCTTGACCTTTGCTTTCTTATTTCAAATGGTCACTGCAGAAGGTTTTAAATAAAAGATGATCATATTAACTGAGTCTTCTTCAAAGGTCAGCTTGTCTATTTGTCTGAATAGTTTTGTTATTTTAAGAGACAGTCATGTTTTCATTTGGGGGCCATCCATATGCATGGCTAAATAGTATTCATTGTTTCAAAATTGCAGTTCCAAGTTTTGTTTAAAATATAAAACATCACTTAGGAAACTCCAATATACATTTCCTGCATTCTGGGCTACTATAGGAAGAAACTCAAGCAATGAGGAAATAGTGGCTTCCTTGGGGGCCAGAGGGAAGTTGCTCAAAAAGATGTGCAGGGAGGATACAAAAAGAGACTTTTGTCTACTTCTCGATTCTTTTCTAGGAATAGTTTTCTCCATGTTAACAGTGTTTCCTTATATATACTTACAGGTAAATAAGCTGAGATTCACACAATAAAGAACGGCTGAAACAAAGTCCAAACTGAAAACTAACTCCATATTAAAGGAAATAGGACCATGGATGTCCTGAACGAGAGACAACTTGACTTTAAAATACTTGGTTTGTGACTATTGACCAGAAATACTTATTCAATGTCCACACGAGCATGAAGCTGTGGTAAGTTAAATACTGTGTGGGAGAAGAGGAAGGGAAGAACATATTTAGTATGGTTTTCTGAAGAATTTCCTCGAAAGGAGGAATGTCACATAATTCTGCTTTTTAACCAAAGGAAACAAGTAAAAATATTATATAACTACAGTAATACTCTCCTGACTTGAAAATATTGAAATTTTGGTTTTATATATTCCCATTCCATTTAGAAAACACTTACCAGTGCTGTTGTTTAACACATGGAGTTGGGGCATAGAGATATACAGAAATGGTGGCCCTTTCCTTCAAGGAACTTCAAGTAAACAATACCAACAGCCATGGCCACATCAACAATAAAGGACTGTTATTTTCAGGTACATGAGCTCATCTTCTATGTGTAAGGCTTTTATTACTATGTTGTGAGCTCTGGGATTCATCTTTTAAAAGTGTGATAATTAAATCATTCTAAACCTATCCTACTTGATTTGAAAGAGCCTGACCTAGCAAGACAGAAATAAAAAAGAACTCTAATTTGATATTGTTTCAAAGTGTTTTCTGTGACCGCAATAGTGCCAACCTGAGAGGTTATAATTGATTTTCAAATGACTTCATATTTTATTCTTCTTTTGTTCACACAATGTTCTGGGTCATAGGAAGGGAAACAAAATTTGTCGGAAGAAAATTTTAAAAATCTATCTATCCACATTTAGTTATAGGTAAATTAAATTCTACTCCATTTTAAGGCAAGTATCAATTTATGGTGTGTGGAAATAATCTATAACTAAAAATGAAGCATATGTTGATGTTAAAATTAAAAATAAAATAATTTCTTATATGACGTTCTCAAATTTTATGTAAAGTGGGTTTTTTTATGTCTATAAAATAGGGCTGGGGAAAATAATTTGAGCTTTTTTTTTTATAGTAGTACAATATAAATGTTTGGTTCAAATTTTATTTCAAGCCCATTATATTTTCATGTTACGTATTTGTATTATACCCTATACACATTTATAAAATCGTTCAGTGTGAGTGAATCTATAGTAAACTGCCATTCTGAAGAATAGCACTGTTAATCAGTTCAGGAAAGGTCATGCTTTGTTTGCTTGTTCTATAAATCATGTATACATTTCTTCTAAGTGGTTTAAAAATGTGCAAGGTCTCAATTCCACCAAGCAAAGTAACAGCATATTTTTGAATGAAAATATTCAACAACTATAACAGAAGAAGTGACATAGTTCACATTCTACATAAAAACAACGAATAGAACTTTCAAGGGCAAAATCAGCCTGTGAAGATGAAACCAAAATGACTGGAAACAGAATGCACACACTAAGTCAGTCATTGATTGATTTAGTTGGGAGGGTCCCAGTAAAACGCTGACATTGATTTATCTTTTAATCTAACAGAATAACAACAAATCTTAAAGCAATCAGTTTTAATGGTCTTAATAACTCCAATCAAATTATTCACCTTCCACATTAATATAGGAGGTTGGCTTCATATTTATTAATCAGATTTGTCAAATAAATATCACTGTGTGCCAGACTAAACCCTAGTCCTTCAGTTCTAACAGATTCTATTAGCATTCCATTTTTAATTGCCATCTCCTCATAATCAGATGACCATAGGTCCCAGTATTCCTGGCATGGTCATGGTTCTGGTTTATGCTCTTTGCACTGGCATAATTTTAAGAGACTCTCCATTTTCTGAAGTGTCCTGCTTTGAAAGATAAGGTATGTGGCCACCATGCTCATAATTCTGCTTTTATTATTCCCTGTTTCTATAGGGCCGATTAAAGACAAAATTCTTCTTTAAGATCTGTGTAATCAAATGTATAAAAAGACCACAACTTAACAAATCTGTTATTTCCACCCCTACTTGGAGAAGGCTCTTTCCTCAGCCCTGTCACACGTTTGGGTCCTCAAAAAGGGGAGCCTGGCAAGATAAAACTTTGCTGACTGGCTGGTCTCTAAGCTATTCTTTTCAAGGACTCCATTTCAAAAAGAAAAAGTTGAGTTTGTTGTTTGCTTGTGTTTTTTCATTTTTTGTTTTTTCTTTTTTGGGTTTTTCTTATCCTCTGTCAATAGCAGAAAGGAAAATTATCCTTGTGAGTGAATTTTAGAAAAGGAAAGCTGCTTGATTTGTTTATTTGATCTGAACTGTTCTAATATAAACTTTAAATGTCTAAGTTGGTGATGTAATGAAATCTTAGCACTGTTTACTAATATTGATTACAGTTTGTGTTGGTTTTATGTTCTGTAATTATAGGGGTTCTATCAGTGATGAAAATGGTGAGCACATGGGAATTTTTAGGATTCTGTTGGCTTCAAAATGAGGCTTTCACCATCAAAGTCATTTCTACTTAGAGATATGCTGTAGGGGGCACCTGCACCTGTGGCTCTCCAAGAGGTGATGATAGGTGAATAAAATGGACAGATGGACAGGAAGGAGGGTATGCTTAATGGATATATGGCAAGGTTTATACTGGGAAAGAGAAATCAATGCCACAGCAATACAACTTCTACAAAGTTCCCAACCTAATTGATTTCTCATTTAGCTAGACTGTAAATTTGATCCTGTGCAACATTTACTTTCTTTATTTAGATCAGGATTAAAACGGAGCACCTAAAAAGGCCACATAGGATAAAGAGACTGTGAGATGCCTTCAAAGGGATAAACATTTCCCAGAGGATATAAATAGATTGTTGTTTTGATCCATTCAAAAGGTCATTAGTCAAATGTTCTCTTTCTCTCTCCCTCTCATTTTTCTCCATCTCTTTCTCAAGCACAGAGGCATATATTAAGAAAAAAAAAAAAAGGAATTAAATCAACAAAGTCAGCCCATCCCTAGTTCTAACAGCAAAACACAAATTCAGAATTAAATTTTTAGTGGTTTTAAAATTCAACTTCCACGTGTATTCTGGATGAAACAAATCTTTTTTCTTCAAATAAAATGCACTTTAAATAATTCCAAAATTAAGGAACTAATGAAGAAGAACCCTCTTTCAACCATAAAAATTTGAGAAATAAGGCTGGCAACTTCTATATTCTTTCTAAAATCATAACCAGATAAAGCCATTAACTTGAAGTGTTCTGCTCCTCTATTTAAATTTTAGGGGTATCTGGGTGGCTCAATCAGTTATGCATCTGCCTTTGGCTCAGGTCATGATCCCTGGGTCCTGGGATCGAGTCCTGCATCCAGCTCCTTGATCAGTGGGAAGTCTGCTTCTCCTTCTCCCTCTGCCCCTCCCCCACTTCATGCTTTCTCTCTCTCAAATAAATAATTTTTTAAAAAATAAATTTTATATAAATGATCTAACATATTATGCATAGCGGATAATCATCAGGTTTTACCAGGTTTACAAAGCCGATTTTGAGGTGTTAATAGGCCCTAGTGGAGAAATCAGTCCCCAAATAAACAGATAACTAGGTGTTTGCAGTAGAATATTTAATATGGATACAGAGTCCAAAATGGATAATCTTATTTGAGACTAAAATATTGCTCAAGTGACTCTATAAAAATTACATGTCAGGTAGGATGGACAATGCCAAAAAAGAAAAAGATATCATCCTTGACCTTGAGGTGTTTATATTTAACTGGAGAGACATGCATAAAGCAACCAAGAATAATTCCAAGCAGACCATGCTACACTAACATTTGATTATTAGCCCCCAGTGTGCATGATCTATATTTTATTTTTTTTAAAGATTTTATTTATTTATTTGACAGACAGAGATCACAGGTAGGCAGAGAGAGAGGAAGGGAAGCAGGCTCCGTGCTGAGCAGAGAGCCCAATGCGGGGCTCGATCCCAGGACCCTGGGATCACGACCTGAGCCTAAGGCAGAGGCTTTAACCCACTGAGTCACCCAGGTGCCCCTGATCTGCATTTTAAATAAACAGCATTTAATACTTAACAAATAATTATTGAATACTGATTATCAGGCACCATATTGGGCACGGATGTTATCCCAGCAACCAAGATAATGTCCTTCTTCTTGAGGAACTTACTTAACCTTGGTGGAGAGAATCATGAGTCAACAGGAAGCTTCCTTTGCAGAGGTGACACTGACACCAGGAACCTAGGTGAGGAGGGGAGAGATCAGAGAAATATAGAGTGTTCATGGCAGGGCAAAAGAAAGGCAAATGAAGTGTGCAATTACCCAGAGCTAAGAGAGCATGATTACCACTACAGAAAATTTGATACATCTTGAAAACAGAGTTGGACACAATCTGTTCTTTTGCTTCTACTGCAGCTCAAAGCAAGGATTATGTTATAAAGTAGGTCCTTAAGGAAAATGTTTGAAATAACTTGTGAGACTTACTATTAAAAAAAGAAAAAAGTACCATCTAAGTTATATGGACACTTTTAAATCACCCTCATCCTGTTCTGCCCTGGATGGCAAGATTCCCAAACCCCCCTCCCATTTGTTTCCCCTACACTGCAGCCATGTTGTTTGCTTGGATACCTTTGTAAGCCACGTGTAGCTTCCTGAATGTCCCACAGAAGTACCACACTTGAAGGTCTAAAAACTGGGCTCATCCTCTATTACTCCAAACCTGATCCTTCACTGATATTTCATATACTAGTGAAGACAACTTAAATTCATTCTGAATTTAAACAAAAAGGCAATTAATCTTCCCAGGCTCCTCCTCCCTCCCCCATCTTGGCACATCAGGGATTACCAAATTATTTCAATTCTAGCTCCTAAATATCACTGTGATTAGATATTTTTCTCTCCATCTGCACTGACTACATTGGTTCAAGCCTGTGTGATTGCCTCCTAAAATTTAATGGTGCCCATTATTTTGCAACTGCCCTGCCAGGATAATCTTTCCAAAATGTAAACGTGATCAAGTCATTCACTTGGTGAAATGCATTAATGGTTGTGCAAGATCTAGAGGATTCTATGCAGCTTCCACAATCTGAACGCCACAAGACATCAGAGTGTTGTTGCTTTGCATACCCAGGTTTCTTTGCCTAGAATTTATCCCATCATGTATGACACTTCTCTGTATGCTTCTACCATAACAATGATCACACTGCATTTATTTGTAATTAAAAAATTTTAAAGTATATTAAGATTTACTTTTAAAATGTGAGGAAAAGTATAAAGAAAAGAATATAATCTTCATGAACCAAAAACCAGACCATTTGAATTTCAATATTTTGCTGTATTTCTTTCATGGCTTTTATTCATCTAGATTCTCTGTAGAAACAAAACTGATAGGATATATAAGTAGATAGGTAAATATATAGATAGATGACAGATGATAGATAGAGGATAGGTAGATAAATGATGGATAGATAGATAGATAGATAGATGGATAATAGATAGACAGAAGAGAAATGTGAGAGGGAAAGAGAGAGATTATAAGGAATTGGGTCATATGTTTTTGGAGGCTGAGAAATCCCAAGATTTGCAGTCATTCAGCTGAAGATCTGGGAAAGCCAATGGTATAGCTTTTCATGACCTAGGCTCAGAAGTAACAGATTATATATATATATATGTATATATATGCGCACATACAGTGTGTATAGACACATACACACATTATACATATATACATATATACAGTATGTATAGATGTATACACACATATGTGCATACACACTGCATGAATGCATATTATCTTGTGATGTGCATTCTTATGTGTATTATAGACATACAAATACACATTTCTGTGTGTATACATATTTCTGTATATATGTATGTGTGTATCTTTATACTAATACCACTATATCTTTATCCTAAGCTTTTCTATCTGGTAATGCAAATATTCTTCTTTTATTCTTCAAGATTAATTGTACTGTTCTCTTTCATATGAATTTCAGGATTAAGTTATCTCTGTCTAGTTAGAAAGAGAACTCTGTTAATTTTTTTAACAATTGCATTAAATATAAACATTAATTTAAGGAGAATTGACATATTTGTGGTATTGAGACTTCCCATCTGTAAGGATGGGTTATCTTTTCATTTAATAATTATCTTTCAACTAAGTTTTATAGTTTCCTCCTTCCAGATGATTTTGCATTTTTTTGGTGGAAATACTCTTGAAAAAACATATGTTTTGAGTAATGGGATATTTTATAATTGATATTATTTTAAAGTATCTAATTACTGTTCCTGATACTAATGCTATTTATTTTTATATATTGATTTTACTAAAGTCTATTATTAGTGCTAACAGTTTGTGTGGATAACTTGGATTGTTAAACAGACAATCTCTATCTGTGAATGATGGCAATTTTACCTCATCCCTTCCTATCTTAAAATCAGGAGTGTTTTCCAGAGGCATTATTCCATATTACACATGATATGCCTCTTAGAGTTATTCACTGTGGTAGTATTGATTATAACCCCTTTTTATTTCATTGTTCTTTGTTTTGTTTTATAGTGATAGATTAGAATTAGTGATAGTAGATGCTATAGTCTTGGTCTTGTCATTAAACAGGTTAGTTCTAGGGTACTTGGGTGGCTCAGTTGGTTAAGCAACTGCCTTTGGCTCAGATCATGATCCTGGAGTTCTGGGATGGAGTCCTGCATCGAACTGCCTGCTCAGCTGAGAGTCTGCTTCTCCCTCAGACCCTCTCCTGGCTCATGCTATCTCACTCTCTCTCAAATAAATATAAAATCTTAAAAAAAAAAAAAAAAAGTTTAGTCCTAAGGATTCACCACTACCTATGATGAATTGCTAGGTATTTATTATTAAAAGTCTTCATATGGTTAGGGAAATTTCTGCATTTTTCTATTTCTCTAAATGTCTTTTTGCATGAATGTGTATTTTACTGCCTCAAATAAGTTTTTTTAATCAATGGAGATGATCAGACTTTTTCCTCTTTTAAACTACATAAATAAGTAGACTGCATTAAAAGATGCTAAAGGATCTTTGTATTAATGGCACAAAAGTCACTTGATCAGAATATAAATATGTATTTTATATATTGGGAGGTTTAATTTGCCAAAAATTTTATTATATTTTTATTAATTAAGATTTCTGAAACTTTTTTGAGTCTGATTGACTTATAATTTTCCTTTCTTGCACTTTTCTGCCCATTTCTGGACTATCAATGCAGCCTTATAAGAGTAACTGGGGAGATTTTGGTCTGTAAATATTTTGGAAATATAGAACATTAACAAGGACAACAATATCCACCACAATAATAGTTTCCTAGCTCTACATGCAGAACATTACTGTAAGCTCTTTTCATGTATTAATTCATTCAATTTTTATAAAAATCCTATGCTGTAGATGATATTATTATTATTATTATTATTCCAATTTTTAAAATAAGGAATATAGGTACTAGAAGTTTAAATAACTTGTTCAAGATCGAATAGATATAAATTCAGTTCTCCAATTCCAGGCAGTTTTATTCCAGAATTTGTAGAAAAGAGGAAACACTACCATTGAAGTAGACTAGCATCCTTCGTTTTCATAGAGGGTTAATTCCTGGGCACTGACTATGTCACTCCCTATTTCTTTGTTTGTAGTCAGATCTCTTAGGATATGCTTATCTCAGAATGGCTGCATTTTGTCCTGATTTCTGAAAGATAAAGTATGGGGGTTATAAATTTGTCTGACACTTTATTTTTTTTTCCTGGGAACATTGGAACTTGAACATTACTATGTTGGCTCATGGCTGTTAAAAAATCAGTCATCATTCAAATTGTTACTTTTTTTTATATATAATATGCCCTTTATCATCTTTCTCTTTTTTAATATCCTTGTTTTATTTCATATTTTCAAGTTCCACCCCCTGTACATACATACAAATTTCTTTTACTTTTTGCTCTTTGGCAAACATTGTGCTTTTTATGTTTGGTCTCTATTTGTTATATAATATTCCCAACAATTCTTACTTTGAATATTAGTTCTTCCCCATTCACTCCTCCCTCAACTTTTTTTTGGAAATCTAATTAAATATGATGACTTTTGCCTATCTAATGTTCCTGCCTTTTAATTGCCTTTTCATATTTTCCATCTCCTTATCTCTGACTTCTTTTCTGAACTATCATTTCAACTTTATCTTTCAGTTTACTATCACTTTCTTTAGAAATGGCTAATCTATTCACCACCCTCATTGATTTTTTTTAATTTAAGAATTACAGATTTTACACATATAATGTATATGTTTCTTTAAAAAAATCTATCTGATCATTTTAGATAGCCTCTCAGTGCCCTGGTTATCTTTCATTCTGCTGTTTCTTTGCACACATTTAAAATATAGTACCTAATGCTTTATCTGATAACTTCATTATGAGAACTTGTGTTGTTTTGCTGAAGCTTAATCAAGATAGGTTTCCTTCTGTGTTTGTTAATTGTTTGTCTCACTGGGAACACATATTTGGTGGAACACAACCTGTGGGACTCCAGAGAGAATTTCCACCAGACACGATTTGTGCTGGCCTCTGCTGAATGGCAGATAGTGTCCCCAACCTAACACCGTGTTAATTTAATATCTCAGCTTGAGGTTTCCCTGACTAAACAGTTAGTGTACATTTGAACACCAGACTCATATGAGAGCAGGCTAATGACTATAAATTGTCTGTAAAGTGTTATTAATAATATTTTCCCCTGTAGCAACCTTGGAAATAACAAATTTCCTGTTAGGATCTATTTTCTCGATGGAATTTTTTTCTTTTTTCCTAGCCCATCCCTTCACTACAGGGATAGCTCCATGGAGCGGGGGCGGGGTCCAGGCCTATGAGGATCCTGGGGCTTGAATTCCCTACTTTACATGGGCTGCAGGTTTTGGTCTCCAGTTTCTCATGCCTTTAAAGTCATCTATAGTTCATGGCTCTAATTTCACCTGCTTCTTAATGTTTTATTTGTGTGATCACTTGTTTATTTTGGTCCCTATTGAGTGCTGATATACTGTTCCTACCTCAGCAGCAAATTAAAATATTATCCTGAATCAATTTATACATGCAGCATGAGAACATTTTTAAAGAAACCGCTTGCTCTGCCACCAAAATTAGAAGAGCTCCTCAAAGTGGGGGGCTATATATATATATATATATATATATATATATATATATACACACACACACACACACATACATACATACATATATATAAAATATATATATTACTTAATATATATTAAATAATATATATTTATCTATATATTTATATATAATATATTTTAATATATATATATTTAAGATTTTATTTATTTGAGAAAGAGATAGACAGAGATAGTGAGAGAGAGCAGCATGGGTGGGGAGGAGAAGGAGAAGCAGACTCCCACCAAGCAGAGAACCTGATGCAGGGCTCCATCCCAGGACCCTGAGATTATGACCTGAGCCGAAGGCAGATGCTTAACTGACTGAGCCACCCAGGTTCCCCTGTTTTGTTTTTTAATAGTATTTCTAGTAATGTGAGCCACAAGGTAAAATCAAAACAAGTTGAAATATATAAAGAAATTCTTAAAATTTTTTATCAAGTTTTAAAATTCATTTTAGAAAAGTTTTATCGTGTTTTAAAATTCATTTCAGAAATATTTTAATACCTTTATTGTGGTATTACTGACCTATAAAAAATGTACTTATTTAAAATGTTCAATTTGCTAAGTTTTGACATATATACACCTTCATGAAACCATAACTGCAATTTGGATAATGAACATATTTACAATACTTTAAAGTTTTCTTGTGTCCTTTTATAATTCTAACTTCTCATTATCACCAACCTATCCCTAGACCAACACTGATCTCTTTTCTATCCTTATATATTAATTTTAGATAAATTGAATCATCCTGTATGTAATCTTCTTTTGTCTGGCTTCATTTACTCAGCATAATTATTTTGAGTCTCCTTCACATTGTAGTGTGTGTCAACTTTCTTCTTGTTTGCTGCTGAGTAAGACTCCACTATACAAATACAACACCAGTTGTTTAACCCTTTACTTGCTGACAGGACAGACATTTCGGTTGTTTCCAGCCTTAGACTCTGAAAAATAAAGTTGCTGTAAACATGCATGTACAGGTGTATGGAGACACACTTTTATGTATCCTGGATAAATATTAAGGAGAAGAAGAGCTAGATCAAATGGCAGGTGTGCATTTAATTTAACTTCATAAAATGCTGTCAAACTGTTTCCAAACTGGTTTTTGTCAATTTCTTTCCCACTAGAAGAATCTGAGAGTTCTGATGACTTCTGCCTAGGGAACACTTGGAATGGAACCATCGTAATCAATATGTGGGTGCATATCTTTGTAGTTCTAATTTCCATTTCCTAATGATCAATGATGTTGAGCACCATATCATATTGTACATTTGCCATCTGTATGTCTTCTTCAATCACGTCTGTTTAAGTGTTTTTACTTCTTTCTTTTTTTTTTAATTTTATTTTAAATTTCAGTATAGTCAACATACAGTGTTATATTAGTTTCGGGGTACAGTATAGTGATACAATGGTTCTATATGCCACCCAGTGTTTATCACAAAAGGTGCACTACTTAATCCACATCTCCTATTTCACCCATCCTCCAACCCCTTCTCTGATAACCATCAGTTTGTTCTCTTTAGTTAAGAGTGCTTTTCTTTATTTTTCTTTCCCTCTCTCTCTTTTTTTTTCCTTTGCTTATTTCTTTTGTTGTTATTTCTTAAATTTCACATATGAGCAAAATCATATGGTATTTGTTTTTCTTATTAACTTATTTCACATAGCATTATACTCTCTAGCTCCATCCATGTAATTACAAGTGGCAAGATTTCATTATTTTTACTGGTTGAGTAATGTTCCATTGTGTACGTATATGTAGAAGAGAACACAAGCAGTCATTTCTCTGACATGGCCAAAGTGACGTTTTTCTAGATATGTCTTCTGACATATCAATCTATTGGGTTTACATAAAAGTAAAATCAAAATAAAAAGCTTCTGCAAGTGAAGGAAATAATCAACAAAACTAAAAAGCAATCTACAGAATGGGAGATGTTTGTGAATGACATATGTAGTAAAGGATTAGCGTCTAAAATATATAAGGAAATCATACAACTCAACACCCCCAAAACAAATAATCCAATCTAAATTGCGCAGAAAAAGTGAATAGAAATTTCTCCAAAGAAGACATCCAAATGGCCAACAGACACATAAAAAGATGCTCAACATCACTCATTAACAGGGAAATGTAAATTAAAATTACAATGAGATATCACCTCACACTTGTCAGAATGGCTAAAATCAATTACACAAGAAACAACAAATGTTGGCAGGAATGTGGAGAAAAAGAAAAACTCATGCACTGTTGGTGGGAATGCAAACTAGTGCAGCTTCTGTGGAAAACAATATGGAGGTTCCTCAAAAGTTAAAATAGAGGGGCGCCTGGGTGGCTCAGTGGGTTGAGCCACTGCCTTCGGCTCAGGTCATGATCTCGGGGTCCTGGGATCGAGTCCCGCATCGGGCTCTCTGCTCAGCGGGGAGCCTGCTTCCCTCTCTCTCTCTCTCTGCCTGCCTCTCCGTCTACTTGTGATCTCTCTCTGTCAAATAAATAAATAAAATCTTAAAAAAAAAAGTTAAAATAGAATTACCCTATGATTCAGTAATTGCACTACTAGGTATTTACCCACAAATACTCACTTTTTATTAGATTGTATTTCTTACAATCCTTTATATGTGTTGTAGTAAATCCTTTACCAGATTTATTACCTGTAAATATTTTACCCCATTTCCTGGCTCCTCTCTCTGTTCTCTTAAAAGAATCTTTCAAAGAGAAGGTGTTTTTAATTTCAGTGAAACCAGGTTTAGTAATTTGTTTTTTTATAGATCACATTTTTTATATCATGTCTAAGAAACTTTACCTAATTCAAGATCATACCTTCACTTCTAGAAGTTTTTGTTTTAAATTTTACAGTTAGGTTCGTGGTTATTTTAGTTCATCTTTGTATATGGTACAAAGTATAAAGTGAAGTCTACCTTTTTGCTTGTGAATATGCAATTATTTAAGCAACATTTGTTGAAAAACAATAGAAGAACTTGTTTCTGGTGATGCAAAATTTATAGTGGAAAATAAGGGCAATATTATTTGCTGTACATTCACATTACAGAAACTCTCAGAGAAGAATGCCTCTTCCATTAAGTAAAATGTATGTAGGTCTAAGAATTATCAAGAAAACCTGTGTTCCTTCTAGAGAAGATCATGGAGAAGTCTATGGTACAGGAATTTGAATTTGCAAAAAAAGGGAAAAAAAGTGGATATGCAATCACTGCTATATATGGATTTTTATCTTAAGTTCAAAATGCTAATTTTAGGTCACTTTTAGAATAAAATATAGTAATGACTATGTCCTTTCCATTTAAATTTAAAATCAATAACTTTGCAAAACATCTCTTTGTTTCCTGATTCTTTCTCTAATTCTTTATTCTATTTTATTCATCAGATTGGAGCTGGTATCACAGACGATTCTTTTTCCTCACTTATAAACATCCACACTTTGCAGAACTGCATACTATTGATTGACAGCCCATCCAGTTAGAAAAATAATGTGTCTCAGAGATGCTAAATCCCCTAAATCACACAGTCAATTAGTTACAAAATAAAGATGAAAATCCAAGCATAATAGTCTAATAGGACACATAGAAATATTATAGTCTATCTCTCTGTTTTCCCCAGTTTTATTGAAGTATAATTGACATATAACATTGTGTACATTTAAGACTTACAATGTGGTAGTTTGATACATGCATGTATTGTGAAATGATTACCACAATAAGGTTAGTTAATACATACATCACCCCCACATAACTACTGCATTTTGCTGTTTGTGTGGTCTACTTTTTTGGCAACTTTCAAGTATATAATACAGTATTAACTATAGTCACCGCTGTACGTTAGATCCTCAGAAATTACTCATCTCATAACTGGAATATTGTACCGTTTGACCAACATCTCCCCACATCCTCCACCACCAGCCCTTGGTAACCACAAATCTACTTTCTATTTCTATGAGTTTGGTGTTTTTATTTCTTTAAGTGTTTTTACAGTTTTATTTTTAATTTTTTAGTTTTTTTTAATTTAAATTCAGTTAACATATAATGTATTATTAGTTTCGGTAGTAAAGATCAGTGATTCACCAGTCTTATACAATACCCAGTGCACATTACATCACATGAACTCTTTAATGTCCATCATGCAAAAAGCCCATTCCCATCCCCCTCCTCTCTAGTAATCCTCAGTTTGTTTCCTATGATTAAGAGTCTTTTGAGGGGAGTTGTAAAGAGGGTGATTGGGTTATGGACATTGGGAGGGTATATGGTGAGTGCTGTGAAGTGTGTAAGCCTGATGATTCACAAACCAGTACCCCTGGAGCAAATAATGCATTATATGTTAATAAAAATAATTAATAATAATAAAAGGAGTTTCTTATGGTTTGTCTCCTTCTTTGATTTCATTTTGTTTTATTTTTCCCTCCCTTTCCCTATGATCCTCTGTTTTGTTTCTTAAATTCCACATATGAGTGAGATCATATGATAATTGTCTTTCTCTGACTTATTTCACTTAGTGTAATATCCTCTAGTTCCATCCATGTCCTTGCAAGTGGCAAAATTTCTCTTCTTTTCATGACTGAGTAGTATTCCAGTGTGTGTGTGTGTGTGTGTGTGTGTGTGTGTGTGTGATACCACATTCTCTTTATCGATTCATCTATTAATGAACATCTGGTCTCTTTCCATAGTTTAGCTATTGTGGACATTGCTGCTATAAACATTGGGTTGCAGGTGCCCCTTTGGAACACTACATTTGTATCTTTTGGGTAAATACCTAGTAGCACAATTGCTGGGTCATAAGGTAGCTCTATTTTCAACTTTTTGTAGAACATCCATATAGTTTTTCATAGTGGCTTTGCCAGCTTGCATTCCCACCAATAGTGTAAGAGGGTTCCCCTTTCTCTGCATCGTCACCAACATCTATCACTTCTTGTCTTGCTAATTTTAGACATTCTAACTGATGTGAGGTGGTGTCTTATGGTGGTTTTGATTCTTTGCTCTATGATGCCAAGTGATGTTGACATTTTTTCATGTGTCTGTTGGCCATTTTGGTGTCTTTTCTGGAGAAATGTCTGTTCATGTCTTCTGTCCATTTCTTGATTGGATTTTTTGTTCTTTTGTTGTTGAGTTTGATGAGTTTTTTATGGATTTCAGATACTAGCCCTTTTTCTGATTCCACTGTTTTAACAAGATCATGCAATATTTGCCTTTTCTATTTGACTCATTTTACTTAGCATAAATGCCCTCAAGATGCATCCATGTTATCACAAATGGCAAGATTTCTGTTTTTTAAAATAGCTGAACAATATTCCACTAACTACAATATACATAATATATGATATGTCTATAATATATATGGACATATACTATGAAACTACTATCTTGAAGAAATATCTCAACCTCCATGTTCATTACAGCATTATTCACAATAGCCAAGACAAAAACAATCTGAGTGTCCATTGATAGATGAATAAACAACATACACACACACACAAACACACACAGACACACACAAATATGTATATATACCAAATATATGATATAGCTCACATGTATATATGTATATACACACATATACATGTATACATCTATACCATATGTATGTATACACAATACAATCCAAGTTAAAAAATTGAAGAGAAACAGCTGAAGATATTGGCTAAAATTTTCTGAATATTCTTGAACTTTAAAATCAATAAAATGATTGTTCTACAAGATTTAATTATCTATGTTATTACTCTACCTCTCTTTGGGTTATTTTTAATTAGGTTTAACATATATTTAATGTATTTAATTTAAAAATTAATAATTATTACTTAAAATGTGTATTTCAAAGCGTTACTTTACATTAAGAAAATCACTATCAAATTAATAAAACAAATAAGTGAAAATATAGTTTCTTCAAGATTTTGGTTATTCATCAGAAAAAATCCAAAATACTCAGTTATGTTGTATTTCCTCAGGCTTTAATAATTATCTTAATTAAATTAATATGAACAACACCATTCCCTCAATAGATTTTAATGTGTGCCCACTGTGTGAAAAATTCTCTGTAAGACAATGTGAGACAATAAAAATAATAAGAGTTTCTATCCCTGAGGATCTTACAGTTCAAAAGACAGATGAAACAATTTCATAAATAAGAAAACATCTTGTGGAGGTTTTGCAGAGGGAAATTAATGAAGACTTCATAATGGATGAGAAATTTATTTCTATTTACCCTCAAAGTCTTTTTGTACATCATCTACACCACCTTGATAAATCACTGAGGAATCTGAGGTATGATCAAAACACTAACAGAAACAAACCAACTAATAAGAAAAGAAAGAAGCTGTTGCTATGGGCGAGCTGAACCTGTGTACCACTATCTGAACCACAGAACCTGTCTTCTAAACTCATTCAGAAGACCCAAAATCAGAGAAACCATCTAGATTATATGCAGACATTTTTTTGAATTTATTCCTTCCCCTCTTTTTTACATTATTGAAATATTTCTATAAAAGAGATATCAGGAGACATCAATATTTAAAAATGATGATACTGTACTATGTTATTTAGTCCCAAGAATTTTCCATGTTTTTAATGGCTTGTCATGTGGACCAGAAGTGTGAGAGGCCAATGAACAGTTAGAATAACAATTCTGATTTGTTTTCTGCCCCAGTGCATATTAAAGACATACTCCCTGTTTGGATACAGTTGAAAGATCGTAGATAGGTTATAATTCCACAGATTTCTTTCCAGCTAAAAGATGGCTTATTGAAACACAAGCAAGGTAGTGTTATTATATGAGTAAACTTGGACCCAATTTAATTAGTAAAAACTAAATCATTTACAAAATTCAACACTTTATTATTAATAACAAATTACTTCTGATACAGATGTTAGCACACATGATTTCAGAGTCACTGCTGAGAGACAGAGAATAGATGCCAGGATAAACTGGGAGACTGCAGCCCACGATGAACTCACAATGGCCCAGTTTCTGGTGCTCTGCCTTGCAAATCTACAAATGTATTCCTAAATTAATGTCCAGAGGATATTGAGTCTAGGGAAAAAGAAGTCTTGTTAACCACCCTGTTAAGGGATTGACATATAAAACCAAGAGTCAACTGCACTTATTTACAGAGAATAAGCTATTAAATGATCAGGATTATTAACTTTTTTTTTTTTTTTTTACATTTTAACTAGCTGTTTATTTTCTGTTGTATGTACAGGATTATTAACTTTTCTTCAAGGCACATTCTTTCTTACTTTTGTTTAATTTTATTTCTGTAAGTTTGTATTTATTTTTGTTTTGTTTTATTTGGTAAGTGTTATTTAAATGCCAGTTAGTTAACATACAATGTAACGTTAGTTTCAGGTATAGAATTTAGTGATTCAACACTTCCATACAATGTCTGGTGCTCATCACAAGTGCACTCCTTAATCGCCATCACTTACTGAACCACCCCCAACCCCCACCTGCCCTCTTATTATATGAGTAACCATCAGTTTGTTCTCTATAGCCAAGAGTCTGTTTCTTGGTTTTCCTGTGTGTGTTCTTTTTCTGTTCTCCTATGTTCATTTCTTTTGTTTTTTAAATTCCACATATGAGAAAAATCGCATGGTATTTGTCTTTCTCTGACTGACTTATGTCCCTTAGCATGATACCCTTGAGCTCCATCGATATCATTGCAAATGACAAGATTTCATTTTTTTGTGTAACCAAGTAATATTCCAAGTATACACACACACACACACACACACACACACACACATATATACCGCAATCATCTTAATCTGTTCATCAGTCAGTGGTGATTTGTGTTCTCTCCATAATTTGGCTATTATTGATAATATGACTATAAACATCGGGATGCATATATCCTCTTGAGTTAGTATTTTTGTATCCTTTGGGTAAATAGCTGGTAGTGCAATTGCTGGGTCATAAGGTAGTTTTTTGTTTTGTTTTGTTTTAGCTTTTTGAGGAAGCACCATACTGTTTTCCAGAGTGGCTAAACCAGTTTGCATTCCCACCAAAAGTGTTAAGAGTGTTCTCTTTTCTCCACATCCACACCAACATCTGCTATTTCTTGTGTTGTTAATTTTAGCCCTTCTGACAGGCATGCGGTGCTATCTCATTATAGTTTTGATTTGCATTTTCCTGATGATGAGTGATGTTGAGCATCTTTTCATGTGTCTTCATTTTAAAGTAATTGATAAACTGATATTAGCCCCAAAGCTGCTTGCTGAATGTGGAATCAGAGGAAAGGTGAACCACCAGATCAAGGAAACATCTGAATGGACTTTCTTGTCTTCTCAATCCAAACTTTTTAGTTATCTAGCAGTATTTTTATCCTTTGGATTCAAATGTCTCCAGTTAGATAAAAACAAAAATGTTTTATTTTCTGAATTGGGTTTTCTACATTTGCAAGTTGACTATTTCTTTATAAATCAACATAATGTTATAATATCAAATTCCTCTCAAATCTGTGTTGATTTTAATAACCAAAGAGTTCTTTCTGGGAATGTTTGACTCCTCTATAAAAGATTATACATTTAGAAAAGCATCCAACTACATGGTCAATTATGGTCAATAAAAACAACTCAGAAATACATTTTTGGGGGCGCCTGGGTGGCTCAGTGGGTTAAAGCCTCTGCCTTCGGCTCAGGTCATGATCCCAGGGTCCTGGGATCGAGCCCCACATTGGGCTCTCTGCTCCACAGGGAGTCTGCTTCCTCCTCTCTCTCTCTCTGCCTGCCTCTCTGCCTGCTTGTGATCTCTGTCTGTCAAATAAATAAAATCTTTAAAAAAAAAAATTAAAAAAAAAAAAACTCAGAAATACATTTTTGTTAATGTGTCTTATGGATATCTTACAGTGAATTTTTTAACCACTCTCTGACCTCTTCATTCTTCAACATATTCCCAGACTTCTTACAACCACCTGCGAGTACTAATGGAATTTGAGTTATTTTTGTTAATGGTCCTAACAGAGGAAACAAATCTAAATCCAAAGATAAACAAGAATAATTTTGTGTTCCAAAGCCAAAAGTTTTAATTGCTCTATTATTTTGCATTTATACACAAAAATACTACCATCTTTTACCATACATAACTGAATATTAAATATATTTACTTTTTATGGGTTTAATGGTGATCAAAAGAGTCTTAGAAGAGTTCAAGAAAAGAATCCCATAGCATTGTGCTAGGAGCTCTGGGTTCATGAAAAGACTTCCTGGGTTCAAATGAAGGTTGATAAATCACTTAATGGCCATTTATTTTGGTTGATTTAGAAAGATAACCAAATTTCTCTAAGCTGCAGTTTCTTTACTATTAAAACAATCTGAGGGGTTTGAAGGGGCGGGGGGGTGGGAGGTTGGGGGAACCAGGTGGTGGGTATTGGAGAGGGCACGGATTTCATGGAGCACTGGGTGTGGTGCAAAAACAATGAATACTGTTACGCTGAAAATAAATTTAAAAAATTTAAAAAAAGAAGGAGATAAAATAACATTTCCATCATTCACATTATTAAATTAAAATAATATGTAGTGAGGATCTAGCATAATAAGCATTTAACAAATGCAAGCTTCAATCATTAAAAAAAATTACAAAACTAGAAATCACAAATTTACCCAAATTTCAAATGTTAAACCATTTCTTTAAAGACTGAAATACAATATATTTCTATGGTTATCAATTATTATTTAACTTAATAATTATCAATTGTTAAATGCTTCACTGTTTAGGGATTAGAAATATGCTTTTCTCACAGCACAAATTCTTCATCTAAAATTAGAGCAGATTTCAGGAATAAATTTTTTTGTATACCTAACTTTGATCATAAGTCACTAATTGAGATAAAGATTAATAGTAAGTGTTGGAAAGATAATATGAGTGAATTAAGTATCTTGCAATCCTACTAATTAGTTTGGAAAAATAGAACTTATATTTAAATTTAATAACACATGTTTGTAGAAAAGACTGAGGTACAAAGTATTCAAACACCTAATCTATGTTCCATATCGATGGGATATATAATCACTATGCTGCACAAAAGAAACCAAACATTTTGCAAAAGGCTACTTAATTTCTGCCTTTCCATCTAAAGAAAAATAATTCCCAGCATTAAATATTTGTATATATTGCTTGGTTACAAAATAATCTTCATGTGAGCAAAAATGTAAATGCTTGAAAAATGATCAAATGCAAAGCAACATAAAGACAAAGGAAGGAGGAATCCTAAGGTAAAAGAAATAAAAGAATTCAATCTAATCCTTCCTTTCAAAGACTATCAAGTCAATATTCCTGACATTCTGTCCTCACCAAGGTAGATGATTTAGAGTCCAAATATGATACTGTTCACAGTAACTCAAGAAAATTCTATCTCCACTCCTCTTTTTTTAAAGATTGTATTTATTTTATTGGAGAAACAGAGAGTGTGCATATGCTAGAGGGAGGGGTAGAAGGAGAGGGAGAAGCAGACTCCCTGCTGAGCCAAGAGCCATACTCAGGCTGGATTCCAGGACCATGGGATCATGACTCAAGCCAAAGGCATCCACTTAACCCACAGAACCAGCCAGGCACCCCTCTACCTCCATTCTTTAACATAATTTGGCAAAACAAATCTAAGGCCGTTATGCCTGTCAAAAACATAACCAAACCTAATTTGATGTAACTTAATAGATGCACAGCTTAAATGACTTTTCTGTATGTATGTCTTAAAATACAAAAAACTATCATTTCTCTTGAAGCCTTTGTCACAGTTTTAACTCAACTGTCCTGAACTTTTGATTCCTATAAGCAGCTCTAATTTTACTTCTAAAGACAGATCAAACAAGTCTCTATATCTGAGTTTACTATCTCTCACTAAAGGATGCTTTGAAATCAAGATTTGAGATCATGCTCTTCCTAGAGTTATGTCTGGGCAAAACCAAGAAATGCTTCAGGAAACCCTGCTAGGCAGGCAGTTTTTCAACATTTCCGTATGAAATACATGGTATACTTTCACTTTTTCTTCCACGTTTGATAAGAACTACCCTTGACGCTAAAGAAGACTTCGAAGACTTCGAAGAAGACCAGGTTCACAGCGCCCATCACGGAAATACCAAATTCCATGTCAACCAAGGATGCTCTCTCTGGACATTCTTAAAACCAACAGCAGTCAGATGTCAGGGTAGCCTGAACATGGAGTATGCATGTCTGTCTCCATGTAGTCTGCTGTGGAATTTAGAAAAGTCAATGAAACCTCAGATTTATAGTCCAAAAAACACATAATTCATAGCTTCCTTTGCTTCTATAATAGCCCTTTGAGACTATAGAAAGGCGGAAGAAAAGAAGTTATGTGTTTTCCAACTAATAAGTCATAGGGTGGAAAATTCAAACATGTTTTCCATTTTTAATTTTTTATTTGTTTTTCACCTTTAATAAAGCTAAAAATGTATCAGTAGTTTGAATAACTCTTTTATATTTCACTTTAGAAAAGTTGACTAAAGAAAAAAGTAGACATTGGTCACTTGAAATAACATAAATTTATCACACTAATATAAATTTAAAATTCTCAAGAATCTTGATGCCAATAATTAAACTGTTTTGTCAATGCAACATTTCTTCTGACCTTCCAATATATCAAAAATTTTTTTTAAATAATTTTCTAAAATCACTATAATTTTGTTATTTTTCTGTGAATAATTTTAAACATGTGTCAATCATTTAAATAGTAAGTTAAATAATTTTAACAAATTTAATCATTGTAAATTATTTAATATGAATGAAAATGATACATTTTCTTTGCAAAATACAGGGAAAACACAGGGAAAAAAATAAAAAACCTCTAAGTGATTTAGCTATCCAGTTACAAAATATAGCCTAAACTTATTAAACACTTTTACCCTGTTAGAAACATTCATGCTAACTAATAAAATCAAACATATGTGAAACCTTAGGAAACCATCACTAAAACAAACATAGAAAGACTTTAAAGGTATAGACAGAAAACTTGCCTAATTTCATTTTATTATATTGTAACTTATAGAGGGAGTCGAATATTAGATTTATTACCAAATTATAGGTATCACAGATAATGACTGTCTAGTGCACTATTTGTGACACATTAACAG
The DNA here is from genome assembly GCF_002288905.1 of Enhydra lutris kenyoni. NCBI lineage: Eukaryota > Metazoa > Chordata > Mammalia > Carnivora > Mustelidae > Enhydra > Enhydra lutris. The sequence goes on along the minus strand of NW_019154101.1, from coordinate 33,725,165 downwards.
TGGTTGTCTAAAATCATAAGAAATTGAAAGGAGAAAATATTTTTCCTCTGCGAGTGACATAAAGGTATTAGTGGAAAGAGGGGAAAAGAAAAAAGAAAGTGAGAATATTTATTATAAATAACTGGGTAGGGAGTTACATCTGTGTAACAATGAACAGAAGGTATCACTTACTGAAAAATTCAGGACCCAATGACTTGTCTTATAGTTTGAAATCCCACTGTTAAGAGTCTATGTTCTAAAGATCTTAAGTAGATTTTCCTATTGAAGTAGAAATATCCTTGAATGTGATAGTTTAGCTTTTATTAGTAATTTTACTGGGAGCCCATATTATTTAGTGAGGTCCCAGTTAAGTGACCATGGACATAATATATCAATTAGGAAGGACGTCACCCTATGGAGCAAATAAATGAATAGCATGTGGCTCAGCTTAACTATTGCTTCAGGACTGTCCTCTGAACTCAGTCAATGTATTAATACTACAGAATGTGTACAGTGTGAAACTCAGCATGCTAATACTCAGCTAGATGAAGAAAAACAAAAGAAAAAACATGTCTTCCTAAATAATTTATTTCCTTGTCAGAAAAATACGATGTATACATATGATAAATAAATCTTGGTGATTCTAGGCATTAACTAGTAAGTTATAGCAGTGTGCATGGACAATAATCTCCTATAAGAATTGAAAGGCTTGTTTTATTTTCATGCAGCTGAAACCCCTCATCGAAAGAGAGGGAAACAAAAGTCCAATGTGAGTTCAATTCACTTAAATTGCGGTAAATGAAATTATGTAGTATGGTCTAGAAAACTGTGTCTACATACCTATATAGATATAGAGATCAAGATACATGCATGGATTCAGTATAGGTATTAAGATAAAGCTATTGAAATCAAAACTACATCTGTGATAATTCCTACATAATCATGTGACCCCAAGTCAGAGGGTCCTACTAAAACCATGATGGCCTAAACTTAATTTCTAGTTTGACACTAGTATGAAATGACCTCCTCTCTTGCCCTGGGAAATATAATTCTTGAGAAAATAGGTGAGTCTTGTGTTTCTCAGCCTTTTCAACATGCCCTATCTTTGTTTTCTAATACACTTCCCAAATGAGATTTGCTTATAGGTATCAATTGATAAATGTTATTACTACTGCTATCTATGAATGCCTGGTTCTGATGTGCTTTTGAAATTGAGAAAACAGCTGATTATACATTGAAGTAGTGAAAAGGTGAATTAGCACCCTAGATTCTGAACACTGTATTGGCACCTTCCTTCCTATTTTGCAATCTCACAATAAGTGTGAATCACTACTGTCTAGTTTAATCAAATCCCATTCAAATATGCATTGCATAGTTTGGGAGATGTGATATATCACAAAATTGAAACAGTTCAGGTCGAATTTGATCACTTTAAGTACAAAATCATCATCACAAAAGCAAAGCAAAATTAAATTGATCAGTAGGATTTTTTTGGACTGTCATAATAACTGATTTCCAAACCCATATTAAGAACTTAGCAAAGTGTTTTTGTTTTCTATTCATCTTTCAACTATCTTCCTCCTACAGTCTTTATAACTCTGTCTTTCCAATCAAACATATTGAGAGTTCGGTGCAAACAAAACTCTCATTTTCAAGGCAACTTCATTCCTAGTACTAGAATGTTGGATCTGCTATTGCTATTATTGACTCCAAAGTTAAAGGACATGGTGGGGTCTGATTTCTGGTATAAATGCATCATCTAGGAATGAACAAGTATCTGGCATTTTCTTCTGTGAAATGTGGCCCAGACAAGCTACATCCTCAGTGAGTTTCCATGAAGCACTGCCACATAGGAGATTCATCACCACACTTCATATAACATGGAGGGGGAAGAAAGGTTGGGCCCTAAATTTATAATTCTGAAAATGCTAAGGTTTAAAAAAAAAGTTATTATACAAAACTTTCATATATTTTCAACATGACAACATAACTCAATGAAATCATTATTTTATACTTATCTAAGCCTTATTGTTTTCATTGACAAGTTTATGTCAATAAATAGATCTTCCTAAAAAAAATCATGCTAGGATAAGGGAAAAGTAGTGAAGAAAAGAAAAATGAATTTAAAACATTTTAAATCCTTATATAGTATTAATATGCCATCAAGGTTGAGAACTGGACAAGGGTCTTAGGTGGCAGAAAAGAACATAGGTAAAGGTGGAAAGAGAGACAAGAAAGGAAAAGTTTTATTTTGTTTTGTGGTTGTTATTTTCTTGCTATTATCATTGTTCCTTATTCTTAAAAGTGGAGAATCTCAAACTTGATTTTAGCTCAAAGCAAAAGAGCAAGATGGTGAAAATATAGTCCAAAGAAGGTATCATTGATGGAGCAATGTACCTGGGAAGATGAACATAAAGAAATCCACTGGAATGATTGATCCTGAACAGGACAGTGAACACTTCTCATCTGACCAGGAGGGAAGGAGCAGTATGGACAGAACATCAAGAGTAGGGAAAGACCTACTCTTTCCCTAGGAGAGGTTTAGTTTGATAGTCTCGTGTTTAAAAAATCAAAGACAAAATTAAATGATAAAAGAAGAAAGCTAGAAGTCATTTTTAGAAGTATTTAGATAAGTAGTAAAAATATAGAATAGCTATTGAAAAGAATGGGAGTGGGATATAAATAAAAGTTTAAAATTGTACAAAATAAACCACATTGGTATTTCAAAGGAAAGTATAATAAATTCAAATAAATCTATCCTTGTATAAGTAATAAAGTCAATGTTAATGCCTGAGTAAATATTTAGGTACTATAACTTCCTGAATAATTGGAAATGGTAAAAATACAATTGATAAAACTAGTTTAAGGAAAAATATTTTCAAAATCTGAACAAGGTATATTTATGTTTTGTCCTTTTATAAAGTTTAATATATAACAAGGAGAAGAAGAGAATTCTTACAGTGAGAAAAGCATGGGATTTGAACAGAAAGCACCAGGATTTTTTACATATTTCATTCTTTTCAGAGGTTTATATTCTTGAGTCATTTATTTAAACTTCCACGGTCCTCAGGTTCTTAAGCTGTAAAATTAAGAAAACATCCCCTCTTCAGCCACTACATAAAGTTATGGTAAATGTTGTTACCTAGAGTTTCACAAAAACTGAGAGTAAAATTTCTTGTAGGCTTATTTTAGGCTTACAGCTAATTTAATATTGAGCTCTGTATTCTATCTACTCCTCAGTGTTTGAAAAACCTACTTAAAAGATACTGTGCAAATAAATGTCATTACATATGTTATTTTCTGCATTAAATACAGTATAAATATAGATACAGTAAAATTCCAAATTTGTATTATAAAATAATATTGTTAGTATTAATGCTCTCCTTGAGTTATTTTTTGAAATCTGCATTAACATTTAAGCATATCAAACTGTCTATGAGAAACACTGTATCTATAACCAGAAAAACAAGAAACCTTCCCTTTTTTCTTTTAGAACACAGAATGAAGTTCAAGTATTTATTTCAATCATGTGATAGAGACACAGATGATTGTTTTTTATTAAGGTGTAATTAGCATACCTGGAAAGTTGCCCTTTTTAGTGTATAGTTCTCCATGCTTTGACACATATCAAGATACAAAAAAGCTCTATTACTCTAAAATATTATCTTTAACCACTGATTTGTTTTTATTCCTATAATTTTGTATTTGCAAGAATATCATAAAAATGGAATCTGTCACTTATAGCCTCTTGGGTCTGGCTTCTTTTACTTAGCATAATGTATTTGAAATTCATCCATATTGTCAGGTGTATTATTGCTCATTCCTTTTTATTGCTGAGTAATATTCCAGTATATGGATATACCATTAAGTTTGGTGATCTATTCTCCAGTTAGGGGGATTTAGACTTAGACTGCTTCCAGATTTTTGCAATTACAAATAAAGTCAACATGATTATTTGCTTAAAGGTTTTTATGTGAATATATATTTCCTATTTACTTAGTTATCCATTCATTGTGGTAGGTTTTTGTTTTACTTGAATAAATACTTAGGAATGGGATTGTTGGTTCATATAATAAGTGTATGTGTAAATTTACAAGAAACATCAAATTGTTTTCTAAAGTAGCTATGTCATTTTACAATCTCATCAATAATATATTAGTGTTTCAGTTGCTTTGTAACTTGCCAACACTTGGTAAGGTCAGTTTTATTTTTAGAACCATTCCTATAGATATGTCATGTTCACTGTGGTAGGTCAATTTTTAAACACAGTTCCATATATCCAAACTCCTCCAGTTAATGCAGAAAAGTTAACAAGAATATTCAATGAGGGGAATATATCCAGTAAAATGTTAATGATTTCTCTTGAAACATGACTTGATTGCCAGTGAGACTATTTTTCTGTATTTTGTCTCATAGTGGTTAAGGCACCACATGTCTTGAAGGACTAAAGCTGTTATATATGAAGATTGGGTTCAGTTTCTCTTTAGATCAGCTAAGAGAAGCAGTGGTTCCTTGTAATGCACAATGTAATAACAAAATGTAATGAATACATAGAAATTAAAAAAAATTACAGTCAAAACTAAGTACTATAATTTCTTTTTTTTTTTTTAAAGATTTTATTTATTTATTTGAGAGAGAGACAGTGAGAGAGAGCATGAGCGAGGAGAAGGTCAGAGGGAGAAGCAGACTCCCCATGGAGCTGGAAGCCCGATGTGGGACTTGATCCCGGGACCCCGGGATCATGACCTGAGCCGAAGGCAGTCGTCCAACCAACTGAGCCACCCAGGCGTCCCAGTACTATAATTTCTGATTAGAAAATTCAAGAAGCATAAACTATCACTGAACATAAACATTAATAATAGAATCCTCTATCTCCTTTTCCTAGTGAGATAATCACACAATACTTTTTAGAATATTCTCTTATGTAGTAAACATATTCTTTTGTTTGCCTTACATTTCAACATGAGATATGCACCTGCATAACGTTAAAGAAACATCTCCCACACATCTCTTCTGTACATGCTGATACAAAGAGAAGAGTTTCTATGGAATATCAGTCCCAGAAGTCAAGTTGCAATGATTTGGGAGTGTCAAATGTGGAAGGACAAAGGAGTAAATAACAGAACCATCAGTCCTGTGTTAGTTTCAAAGTGTCCATTCCAGAGTCTACTGTGACCTCAATGACACAATTAATGCAACTATTTATTTATCCAGGATCCACTTTACACAATTTCTAAGTGCCTTATTTTAACACTCGGGTCCAGGATTTTAGGGGCTTCATAAATTCCCTGAAATTGTATGTAAGAATTCTTCTTATGTCCATGTATATTTTTTTAATTTATTTTTTTGTTCCTGGAGGGAAGATTCTTGACCCTCATAAAAGAAGTTTAGAATCACTTTAGAAAGTATCAAGGCATATTCACATCATAATTTTCTAAAGGTCTAGCATTGCATTAACATCCAGGATATGGCAAGAGCAGTGTTATGGGAGGACTGGCACAGTTGTCCTATAGCAAATCATCTGGGGGTAAATGAGTAGCAGAGGAAAGAAATATTATAATGGTAAACACTGTCCATCTCTTGCTCTCACACACCTGAATACACATACATACATACACACACTCATCTTAGAAGCGTCCCTTCTTTTCCTGTTTTTTTAATACCATAACTCTGACAATCATTAAACAATAAAACAAATAAGTATATAGCTAATAGGATGTTTCTAATCACTTTCATTTTTCTTTCTCAGAATGAATTTTTCTACTGCATTCTCTTTTCCCTACGACCTCTGGACCTCTAACGCTACTTTGGAATTTCATTCATTATGGCATCTATAAAAATTTCATATAACCTGTCCCCAGTCTTCAGTTATATGGCCCACTATATTTTGTGTACATACCCATTTTAGGGAGTACAACATCATTATAGCATTTTCTTTGATGAACAAGACAATATAATAGGTACTGGTGTGCAGCAGTAAACAAGTTAGAAAGCATTTCTGTTCTCACAAAGCTATATTCCATGGATAAAGACAAATATTAAATATGTGATGATTATAGTTAAAGAGAATTACCATAAAACTGTTCTTATTTATGTTTGTTTCCCTACTGCCTAATCCATTTTGAATCATAGAAAATGTTCAGTAAATAATTATTGGCTGAATAAAGGAATGGAGGCATGATTTAAATGCTGTTCTCTGATAAGGTCTTTGATTTCTCCAGGAAATATTAGCTTCCACAGCTCTTTGTTCATGTCACCTCTTAATAGCCCTTTCATAATATTGATGGTAATTTATCTGCTTAAATAACCATGAGCTACTTGAGGGCAAGTTTTGTACATTTTCTATGAATAATCTGAATATCTCCAAATTAATAAACCTTTTGAGCTTACCCTTTCTTTGGTATTGTTCTGAATTGCTTTGAATGATTTTTTTAATGGACAACCACACTTGCATTAGTAAAATAAAGCAATTTTTCATTATGTATCATGCTTTCTATATTGTCAGAACCCATAATAAGTAAGGAACTTTCTTCTTTATTTTACATGCTAAGGAAAAGTTTGTGTAAGATTGGTATTATTCTTCCTTATATATTTGGAAGAATTTTCTGAAGAAAGAACATGGATGTGGAATTTCCTTTGCATGGGTGTTTTTAATAAGACTTTCAACTTTTTTTTTTTCACAGATAGGAAACTATATTTTTGATTTCTTATTGTAGCAGTTTGGGAAAACTTTAGTTTTTGAAGAATTTGTCCATTTCATTTAAATTATTAAATCTATTGATATGAAGTGGTTCATATTATTTCCTAAATAGCATTTTAATGATTGCAGAAACTAAATATTGATGTTACTTTTTGTTCCTTTTTTTGAAGTATAATTGACATGTTATACTATATTTCCTCTTCTTTATTACTGATTGTTAGATTCAGTTATAGTGTGTGTAGGATGTAAATTGTGATACTCAATCACCACTTAAAATACTTCTGGACATAAACAGCCTTGGAAATTACTTTAGAAAAGAAGTCAAATTAAATCAAGATAAAAGGAACCTTTATAACTTTGATGATTGGTAACAGTGTTGGGTAACTTCTATCTGGGATGCTACTGTGTGCATGTTTAAAGGTTAGGAATAATTTGTTCAATTTCCCCAAAATTTTGTTTCCATGTTAAGGAATGCAAGGTCTAATCATAACACACACTTTTGCCAGTCTGAGTGCTAAACCATTTGCTAAGTAAGAGAAAGAATTAAAGCAGATAAAGAGAAAAATAGTACTGATTACTAACAAAGGCTAGGTTACAGAACATGGCAAAGATATATTTTGCAACAATGGTCTTCTTAATGTTAAATGGCATAATTTGATAGACATTATATCCCACTATACTCTCAGTCATAACCAGCGCCATAAAATTCCTCCCTAACTCTTATTGTTTATAAAACTTACTAAAGTTATGGTAGGGTGGAACAGAATATACAGAGGGTATATTCCTTGAGCTGAAGGGAGGAAGAACAAGTGCATTGTTTATATCTTAAACTCGTTTATAAAGTAAGTCACTCTTCTTTCCCTGAGAGAAGCCAAGAGTGTTATAGAATTGTAAATCCCTGTACATGAAAGAAAACATCATGTGTGACAAATGAGTATTGCCGTCTTACAGGAAAGTGTCTTACAAGCTGTGTTAACCCCAAACCATGAAGGAATGGGGTTCCTAACACAGCTGTAGATCCTAGCTATGCTTTCTCCCAGCACCTTATTTAAAAGTTTTTGCAGACATAGGAACAAGAGGAAGCTACTCTAACCCCAAAGTAGATGAGTTAGCTACAATCACCAAGTATAAACACATCTCTGGGGATTTGCATGATTTGAGAGAGCAGCTGCTGTTATTCTAACATCAGTGTAAGAACATGGGTTCAAGGGAAAGTCAAGAAAATTTTCTCTTTTGAATTCCCCAAGGAGAGCTCATAGCTAGCATCTTCATAAGCTTGAAGTGAGGGGAGAGGGATAGCATTCCTCAAACTGAATTTAAAAGAGGTCAATCTAGATATTTCTATAAATGTCTTTCTAATATTTGAAAAGATATACCATATTTTCTCCTACTGTTTAACCGGATTATTTCTTCTTACAGTTGCACCTATTACTTTTCTGTTCTGCCTTGGTAACTTTAGTTAACAAATGTTTGTTTTCCATATCACCTCAAAAAAAAAAAAGTTTTATAGGCTTGTGGGTTGCTATTATGCATCTGTCTGGACATGTCTTCTCATTGCTCATTTAATCCCAATTCTGGACTTTCTGTTATCCTAAGACATCGAAGAAACTTTATTAATAGAGTTTTGTGAAATACTAGATTTAGAAAGACAGCATTTATTTGTCCACTCTACATATGGTTGTTTGATTATCATTGTAGTTCAGAGTTACATATGAGTAGATTTATATCATGCAATAGAAATGTCATGCTCTATCAAGGACTGATAGGAGTAACCTAGACTCAGAAATGAAGGTGAGAATCTCAGAAACCAACAGGGACACCTCCAAATTATTTTTGGTTTCTGTTTTTAAAAAAACTATAGGGTTTTATTAAATGGATACTTCAACACCATTGCCCTAAGGAATGTAAAAACTGAAATAGTAGATAAATGTCAGATAAAAGGTGACAGACGGCAGTTAACATTCTTAGCCAAGATCAGTATAAAGAAGGCTGTGCTGGTACAAGCAATCATCTCCCTAAGCAAAACCAGACATCCAGCCAGGAATTGTTTTAGTCTATTCCTTGAAGATCCTATCAGTGAGCTCAGTGTCCAGCTACTATCCCTTGCATTCCCAGTTAAACATTAGCTTTGTTCTGCCTCATGGAAGCTGAACAGATTAGGCATGGATCTCTAAGACTTGTAGTCTAACGAACGTTTCTAATTCTAGAGGGTCAAGCAAAAAGATAAGATTCTGAAAATGTGCAAAGCTAAAATAATCACTATTGGTTATATTTCAAAGGAAGAAGAGCAACTTGGGCATAACCATATTTAATCTTAAAGAGTGATATAAAATATATTATAAGTAAAAATTTCAACTTTTTCATTTGTTCTCAAAGTATCCTTAGTCCTATAAGGATCCTATAATCCTATAGTATCCTATAAATTTAAATTTTTTGTGATAATATCTATAAGAATATGATAACTCCCATGCAATTGTTTTAGGGACCAAAATCAAAATTAATATATGAAGATTATGTTTCTATTCATGCTTTTAGAAAACAAATTCCTTACATAATAGAATGCTATAATTAACCTAACTGATTGATTTTGTTAGAATACGTAGGTAACAGAGAAAATGAGAAAGACCTTGGCTAGTTTAAGTAGCATAAAACAAGACTATCAGAAATATCCTTGCCTAAATGGGAAGTGGCTCCTTCAAAAAGGAGATATGTTTAAATAGGGATAGTCCAAAACCTCTCAATATTGATATTACATTTGAAACATAGGTACCCTCAATGTGTGATGAAACTGGGATGGGAGTGACAATTGTTAAATATTCAGAACTGTGGAGACCAGTTGATGTCACTTTATTAGTTCAAAATAGGCCAGGATGGGACTATGTACATCTTGAAAAAAAAAAAAAAAATACTACAAATCAAGGCCATATTTTTTTTCTTTAAGAGAGCTCGTTGTTAAAAATGTGCCAGCATTGGGGCACCTGGGTGGCTCAGTGGGTTAAAGCCTCTGCCCTGGGCTCAGGTCATGATCCCAGGGTCCTGGGATCAAGCCCCACATCGGGCTCTCTGTTCGGCAGGGCGCCTTCTTCCTCCTCTCTCTCTGCCTGCCTCTCTGCCTACTTGTGATCTCCGTCTACCAAATAAATAAATAAAATCTTTAAAAAAATTTACCAGCATAACAATGGTAATACCTCATCCTAAGATAATTATTTTATTCTTTAGGAGATATCATAATATGTACAACATAACAGCTACATTAAATAGCTAACTTATGTGTACTGGTTAGCCAAAAAAGGGAATATTTGGTTCTTCCCCAATACTGGAGTTAAAATTGTCCCGATTCAGTCAAAAAGAGAATTACTAAATCATGTAAGAACTATAAAACTATCTAAATGTGTTAGAAAATAGTTGAGTAAAGTAGAACAGGAAGAATGGTATCCAGTGGGAGTATAAATAACACACTGTGGAAATGTCATAAGACTTCACTTGTGCCCCTCCCTCAGGGGTGATGAAATATGAAAAACAAATACACCTGCACATGAAACTATTTGATCTGTTGTTAGAAATTAAATAGCGCTGAAAACAGAAGATTTCTTTATCTGGATTTTATCCTACGTGTAATGAAACAAAAAATGGTTTGTCAAGTAAAATTAGTACAAAGCTATTAATTTATAAGAATAGTAGCATAGAACAAATATGGCAGTGTTGACTCTCTTAGAACAAGTCACTTCTTACAAGTCATAAAAATTATGCAGAAATATTTCACATCCTGAAACCCAGAAAATATCAGAAGAGCCTGTCACCTGAACATAGACTATTAAATAATGACTAAAAAATAATTGTATCAATCTCAACTGAACTGCTACATAAAAGTGAAATGAAAACTATTCACAGAAATAATAAATATATTGAACTGAGAAAATATAAAAGAGTGCCTTTTGATTCCCTTTAATATCATGATCATAGGAACAAGCCCATTCATTAATAGAGTGAAATTTATCTTCAAGAAGAAGAAAAATATTACAGAAGCAACATACCTTTTGAATTAGTCCATAGCAGATCCACTGTTAGGTGCCCGTTAATACACTTTACAAACTAGTAACTGATTCAGACTCTATGCCCAGTGTATTTTACTGAATATCACTAAATTAGCATTTATTTGGTTTTGGGGGCATATGGGTGTCTCAGTTTGTCAAGTGTCCAACTCCTGATTTTGGTTCTGTTTATAATCTCAGGGTCTTGAGATCGAGCCCCATACGGGGCTCCAAATCCAGCATAGAGTCTGCTTGAGATTCTCTCTCTCCCTTTCCTTTTGCCCCTTTCCCCACTCACATGCACTCTCTCTCACTCAAAATAAATAAATCTTTTATAAAAATTAGCATTTATTTTGGTAGTTTAATAACGTTAGCCTATTTTGTGATTAAAAAATGAAATAATAACAGGAAAAAGAACTAACTAAGCATAAGAAAGGGTATAAGAAAATAACCCCAACTCCCTTTAAGATTACATTAACTATACGTACATGAATATTTTTTAATGCATGTACAGGTACATACACACATACTTTTACATAAATTATTGTAAGTACTTTCCCATGTAGAATTTTAATTATATGTATTTTTTAAAATTAACTAAATCCCATAGTTCACACTGGGTTCACCTTTTGTGCTGTGCTAGTCTATTAGTTTTGACAAGCATATGTTTTTATATCCATCTTTATAGTATCATACAGAATTATTTACCAGGTTAAAAATCCCACGTTTTATCCTCACTTCCTTTCCCAAGCTTCTAGCATGTACTTTAAATGTTTCTATAGTTTTGTCTTTTCCAGAGTTTTATATAAATAAAATCATATGGTAGGTGATATTTCAGACTTGCTTCTTTCACTTAGCAATCTACATTTAAGGTTCTTCATATTTTTCATAGTTTGGTAGTTTTTTGTTTTTTTGCTTTTTGTTTTGTCACTGAATAACATTGCATTGTGCAGAAGAATCAGCTTGTTTTATCCATTCAACTATTGAGGAACATTGTTGTTGCTTCTGATTTTGGCAATTATGAGCAAACGACGATAAACATTTGTGTGCAGGTTTTTGTGCAGACTTACATTTTCAACTCATTTGTGTAAATATCCATGACAACAATGCTGGATCATACAATAAGGCTATGTGAAACTTTGCAAGTAACTGCTAAACTATCTTCAAAAGTGACTGGCCATTTTCCATTCCCAGCAACAACGAATGAGAATTTCTGTTGCTACACAATCTTATTACCATTCAGTATTGCCATTTTTTTAAAATTGTAGCCATTCTAATAGATGTTTAGTGATATCTAAACATTGTTGTTTTAATTTGCTTTTCCCTGATGACATATGATATGGGTTTTCATATGCTGTTCAGATCTCTTACCCAATTTTTAACTGAATTGTTTTCTTATTGTTGACTTTTTTAAGAGTTTCTTGTATATTTTAGGTAACAGTCATTTATCAGATGTGCCTTTTGCAAATATGTTCTTCTAGTCTGTTTTCTCTTTCATTTTCTTAAGAGTGTCTTTAGCAGAAAAGTTTTTATTTTTATTGAAATATAATTTTTAAATTGTTTCTTTTATGGATGGTTATTTTGCTGTTGTATCTAAAAAATTACCACCAAACCCAAAATCACTTAAATTTTTGGGGATGCCTGGGTGGCTCAATTGCTTAGTGTCTGCCTTCGGTTCAGCTCATGATCCCAAGGTTCTGGGATCAAGTCCTGCATTGGGTTCTGTGTTCAGCGAAGAGCCTGCTCATCTCTCTGCCTGCTCTGTCTGCTGCTCCCCCCGCTCCCCCTGCTTGGGGGAGCTTGCTTGCTCCCCCTCTCTCGCTCTCTCTCTTTCTGACAAATAAAGTCGTTTCAAAAAATCATTCTTCTTTATTATCCTCCAAAGTTCTATACTTTTGCATTTTATATATAGCTCTGTATTCCATTTTGAGTTAATTTTTTCTAAAAGTTGTGAGATCTGAATATATATACTTTTTTTTTTTTTTTCATTTGGATATCCAGTTTTCCCTACACTTCTTGGAAAGGTATACGTAGACTCCTTTAATGTCCTCCAATAAATTGTGTTTGCTTCTTTGTCAAAGATCATTTGATTGTATTTGTCTGGGTCTATTTCTGAACTCCATTCTATTCCCTTGGTTTGTGTATTTGATCACCAATACACATTGTTCTTATTAACATTTTTATAGTATGTTTTGAAGTATGGTAGTGTCAGTCCTCTGACTTTGTTCTTCCTTAGTATTGTGTTGACTACTTGGATCTTTGTCTTTCCATACACACTTTAAAATTGTTTTTTTCATATCCACAAAATAACTTGCTAGGATATCAATTTTGTTGAATCTATAGGTGTAGTTGGGAAGAACTGACATCTTAATAATATTGAGTCTCCTTATTCATAAGTGCGAAATATCTCTCAATTTATTTAGACATTCTTGGATTTATCTAATTACAGTTTCTAACAAATTATACTTACAGTTTTGTGATATTAATATACATGACATTGTTTTTACTTTCAAATTCCTATCAGTCAATGCTGTCATAAAAAAGCAATTGACTTTTGCATATTAGTCTTTAGTATTGCAACTTTCCCATAAACAACTCTTAGTGCTAGGGTTTTTTGTTGTTGAATTTTGGGGATTTTCTACATTGACAATTATTCCAACTGCAAAAAAAAAATAGTTTTATTTCTTCTTTTCCAATATGAATATTTATTTCTCTTAACTCATTAGCTAGTGCTCACCATATGATGTTGAATAGGAATGGAAATAGGATTTATTCTGGATATTATAGCTTTATTCTGGATATTATAGAGAAATTAGCATTACTGAGTATCATGTTAGTTGTAGGCTTTTTTAATATGTTATTTATCAAGTTGAAGAATTTCCTCTCTATTCCTAGTGTGCTTAGCTTCTTATGTGAATTATTTGGAATAATGTCAAATGATTTTTCAGCATCTATAATCATCTGCTTTTTCTTCTTTAGCCTGTGGTGTCATAGATTACAATATTTGACTTTTGGAAGCTGAACCAGACTCACATAATTGGAGTAAATACCACTTGCCTGTGGTGTATAAATTTTATACTTTGATTTGATTTGCTAATGTTTTGCTGAGGATTTTTGCACCAGTATAAATAAGGGATAGGTCTGTACTTATCTTTTTTATAATGGTTTTACTTAGTTTTATTATTAGGGTAATGTTGGCTTCACTGACTAAATTAGAAACTGTTTCCTGTTCTGTTTCCTAGAGGAGATTATAGGGAAAAAAAAAAAAAAATATATATATATATATAATATTTCTCCTTAAATTTTTAATAGAATTCACCAGTCAAACCACATGAGGCTGGTCATTTCTTCTGTGGAAGGTTATTGACAATGATTTGATTCCTCTGAGAGATGTGGGTCTTTCAGGTTACCTATTTCTCCTTGCATGAATTTTGGCAGATTGTGCCTTTTAAGAGCCTGGCCCATTTCATATAGGTTATCAAATTTGTGAACAAAGTATTGTTCATATTTAATGTCCATGATATCAGTAGGAATGGCTCCTTCTTAATTTCTGATAAATTTAATTTCTTCTCTTTCTTAGTTAGCCTGGATAGGGATATATCAATATTACTGAACTTTTGCTTCTGTTGATTTTTCTATATATATATATATATCTTGTTTCTTCTTTCATTGACTCCCACTCTAATATTTATTGTTACTTTTCTTTTGCTTGCTTTAGGTATATATGTATGTGTGTGTGTGTGTGTGTGTGTGTGTGTAGATATATATTTTTCCTCTAGTTTTCTAAAATAAAGTCTTAGATTATTAATTTTAGATCTTTCCCATTTTCTCATATATGCATTTGATCCAATAACTTTCATTTTAAGGACTACTTTATTTGTATCCCACAAATTTTGATAAGTTGCAGTTTGATTTTCATTTAGTTTAACATATTTTAAAATAGTTAAATATTTAAATTAAATTAAATTAAAATTTTAAATGAAATTAAATATTTAAATATTTAAAATTTATTTATTTATTTATTTTTATTATGTTCAGTTAGGCATCATAGAGTATGTGTTATTTAGAAGTATGTTGTTAATCTCCAAAAAAAAAAAAAAGAAAGAAAAGAAAAGAACTTCTTTTTCCAGGAATATAAAAATTATCAAATTTTATCAACAAAAAATAACAATGACATGGACAAAATTTGGTGTAGTTCCAAAGTCTCTCCAAAGACTGGCAGACCCAGATGATCTTCTCTGTGATTTCTACCAAAACTTCAAGGAATTAATAATTTTACCCTGACTTTTAATCTTCCAGAGCATATATACAAAAGAAAATCTCTCAAATTATATTTATGGGACAATTAAAATATTAATACACAATTCAGAAAAAGGAATAAAAATTTAATGAAATTAAAAGAATGTTTCTAAACAATATGTTAATTATAGTGTAGTAGTAGCATATTAAAAAAGTAAAATGCTATCATCAATTTCTTGCATATGTTTTAATTTTAGAATAGCTATTATAGAAATTCATCATATTAATGGGAAAAATAAAAAAAAAAACTTTGTCAGCTCCATGAGTTTTCAAAGGGATTTGGAAAACTTCCACCTTTACTTCTGACAAAACTCTTCATAAAAAAAAGTACATGATCTCTTAATATAATCAAAATACAAGTATATTTCAAACAAAAATCCTGCATTATGTTTATGCTTAATAGCATGATAATATTAAGCAGTTCTCTAAGTCTGGCTTATGAGCCAGCAACTTCAGATACACCTGGGTATTTGTTAGAAAGATAAATGCTTGTATCTCTTCCCACGCCTATTGAGTTAAGACCCTGATTGTGGGGTCCAGCAATCTGTTGTCACAAGCCTTCCATATAAATTGTTGCATGCTAAAGTTTGGAAACCATTTATATGACAAATAACATTAAAATCAGAAACAACACAAAGAAACTTCTAGAATAATGACTGTTTAACATTATAATAGCTATAGACAATTTAAGGGAGAATAGAATAAAATGTGAGTATAAAATTGAAAAACAAGAGGAACATTATCATTTTAAATATTATATGATTATATAGCTGAAAACATGAACAAATTAACTTTGAAAAGCCTTAGAAACCACAGGAAGACTTAGTAAGATGGCTAATTGTAAAACTAATATATAAAAATAGTTTTTCTATTTCAAAAGTAAAAATAATTATATTATCCCATCATGCTATCTATTTATTAAACTAAAGTGGTCTATTAAAAATTAAAATACTCTTTCATTAAATCTCAATAAAACTGTCAGCAGCATCTTTTTGGAAAGATAAAAGAAGCTAATACTAAGGGTTGTGTGAGAATAATTAGAAAAATTTTGAAAAATGATGAGTAATGAATGGGGATTATCTGAATTATATATTATAATTTAAAGAATTATAGCAGTCTAAAACTAAGGGCCTGGCTTGAGAATAGACAGATCACTTGAACCGAATAGAGAGACATGAAAATATTTAGTATTTAGTTAATGATAAAAATAATATTTCAAAACAGTGGGCAAATATGGTTCATGGAGTAAACACCATCAAGTCCACTAATATTTTTATTTTGAAAATAAAAGCTTGGTTCTTCACTTATAGTTTATGCCAAATAAAGTTTCAAATGAATAAAAGATTTAAATATAAAATAACAAAATGAAAAAGTGTTAGAGAAAACATGAGCAATTACTAAAAAATGACAATCATGGAAGAAGAAGTCATACAAAGACACATCTGACTCTGTAAAATTTAAAAACCTTTAAACAGCCAAATATTCTCATAGAAATTATAACATATAAATGAAAAAACAATATAGATATGCTGTTAAAATAGAATGTCTTTAATATGTTTGCATTAAATACATAATCACATACCATTGTTGAAAATTTATACTGTTATTATATTTATATTATAACAGTAGGCTAACAGTATCTATAAGACATTTAAAAGATACCCCTCAGTAAACCAGAGAGTCCAACTGCATGAATTTGTCCAACAGATATATTTACCCATGTATTCAAATACATGCACACATATTATCACAACATTAATTAGGTTAAAAAAAAGAAAGAAACAACTTAAAAATCTATAAATAAAGAGGTTAGTTAAATTTACAAAAGGCTGCTATCAGTAAAGGTCCTCTTATATATGGTAAAATATAGAACTGTAAAGATAGGGGTGCCTGGGTGACTTAGTCTGTTAAGCATCTGCCTTGGGCTCAGGTCATGATCCAGGAGTCATGGAATCAAGCCCCACATCAGGCTCCCTGCTCAGCGCAGAGTCTACTCCTCCCTCTGAGCCCCCCACCCCCAAACCTTCCCCCTCTCTCTCAAATAAATAAAATCTTTTAAAAAAAGAACTGTAAAGATATATTAAGTGAAATAACAATAAAATATAGGCCAGGCTCTATGAGTATGCTCTAATTTGTGTTAGAAAGAAAAGAGGAAGTATATATGCATAGTATATGCATACTATATGTGTGTGTGTGTGTGTGTGTGTGTATGTATACATGCATAGACTGCATCTGAGACTTGTCCAAGAAAGTGTAAGTGGCTGTTATCTTTGGAGACTGTAACTAGTGGTTTAAGAGGAAAGTAGGTCTCTCTTTTCATTTTATACTGCTTTGTATTAGTACTTGACCATGCATAAAATATAAATATAATTTTGAAAATAATGAAATTACATGATATTTAAATACTAAAATATGACTATAAATTTTAAGAGGTATGACAGAGCAATAGTTAGTATGTATTGAGGTTTACTATGATTAACACTGTTCTAGTGGTTCAGATGTATTAATCCATTTATTATAAAAATAATCCTTAAAGTGTTTACTTGTAACTAGTAGTTATATAATTTATACTTGGGGAAACAATGTATAGAAAATTTAAATCATTGATCAAAGTCATGCAGCTAGTAACAGGCAAGTGAATTCTAACCCAAGTAGCAAAATTCAACAATAAAGTCCTTAGCTGCTAAGCTAATCATAGAGCAAAATCCTGGCATATGTTAGACAGTCAATTGATGTTTGTTCTGTCTTTATTTCTTGATTGATTCATGGATCAGTGTCAATCTAGAAAAGGAAATCTATCAGCAAACCACAGTACTGTCCAGTTTAAAACTTGTATTAACTATTGGATAAGAACACAGAGGGGAAGAAATTAATTTTATTGGAAGATATTAAAGACATGAAATGAACAGAAGTTTATTCAAATACAAAAAATAAAATACTTCTGAGATATCCAGTGTTGATGTCATGAATGAAAGTATAGAACTTTTTTTTTAATGGGATCATAGGCTAAATTTGAACAGATATATCTATACTCAAGGTCACTAAAAGCAAATAAACAAATTTCAACTTTAAGTTTGGAAGAAAGATTAAGTGAAACACAGACGGGGACTTTAATCTCATTAATCATTCTAGACATCGTTGATAATGATATGACTGGTCAAAGAAACATTTTTTTAATAATTTTTAAACACTTTATGTGATTCCAAATACAGGAGATAATAAAAGTAGAATTAGTTTCTATAGTGTTGAACTATGTGACATATTTCAATTGAATTTACAGTATCAAAATATTCAGAATCAAAATTTTACAGAAAACTCAGCAAATTTGATTTGAAAGAATTGACATAATTCTGTGAGACACAATAGGAAATGCTGTGACTTTAAAGAAAAATACTTACCAGATCCATGTCTTAATAATACTTTGCTAGTTTTGGCCAACAAACTCACTGGCATCAGATAGTAGCATGGACAGGGGCTGACTTCAGTTCTTGTAGTCAAGTCTTTCATCTAGAAAGTTATATTTCAAATAAGCTAAATTCTTAAGGAAAATGTCTTTTAAATATATTTGATTTTTTTTGGTAGTGGCTAGGTTTTGGTTTTCCCTTTTATACATAACAGAACTTAAAATTACTGATTTTACTATTCCTCTATGAAAGAACTTTGTAAATAATAAAGAATTACAGGTTAATGATGTTGTATAAGAAAGGTCAGATGCCAGAAACTTTTTATAGTACTTTCTAAAAACAACTATATATTACATCAAAACACAGTCAATGAAGCCAGCCCATAAATTTGCAAGGTGCCTAGGTTCAACAGACTGAAAATCAATAAAGCCATTGAAATCAATACACTGTTCTCATGAATACAGTCTGTTAACTAATCAGGGTTTAAGTGATCCTGCCTTCTGGAATATAAATGTCTCACTGCTTTAGATGTAATATTTGGATCAAACCTTTATTCATTAAACATGCCAGATTCATTAGAAATGATCTATTGATTCCACAATCAATAAAACGTATTCACAAATTCCTGAAAGAATTATTTATTAAAATCCTCTGTCCTAGACAAAGTCAGTGATTTCTGACCACGTGGGTAATTAGTAAACTAAAGGTTTTCATACTTAAAGTCCTGATATGATGGAAAAATAATTTGTTACTATACTCCATATGTCTTCATAACAACTGTTCTAAATTTAACTAATGCTGATACAAAATTTCTCTTCAATTTATGGAAAACAAGATGGGACTGGGAAGGGAGACAAACCATAAGAAACTCTTAATCTCAGGAAACAAACTGAGGGTTGCTAAGGGTAAGACGGGAGGAGTGGGGTGGTTGGATTATGGACATTAGGGAGGGCATGTGCTGTGGTGAGTGCTATGAATTGTGTAAGACTGATGATTCACAGACCTGTACCCCTGAAGCAAATACACTATATGTTAATAAAAAAGTATATGTATGGAAAAATATAAAAGAAAATATAAAAGAATATAAAAAAATAAAAGAATATGAATGGCCCCATCCTATTTCAAACTTATGAGTAGAAACATAAATGTTTATATGTGTATAAACGTGTATATGCATACATATACTTTAAAATTAAGCAAAAATAAGTACTGATTCATTTTTTCTAAAATTAATACATAAATTTGCAAACTCACCTCTAATTATTCCTAAACAGAACTCAATTAAATTTAATTTTTGTTATGTAAATATACTTTAAGAACACATAGAAGGGAAAGAATAGTGTAATAACTCCCCTGGTGCTCATTCACACAACTCCATCATAAACACCTTTCCCAATATTGATTTATCTATCCTCGTACTTATTGTTTTTATAGTAGTATGTTTTAAAGCAGACACTAGATATCATATCACTTAATATATCATTTAATGTAATCAGATTCTTTATTTTATTAACAATATGCTAAATGAATTTTTATAGTGAAATATTTCCATGATTTCCAATGTTTGAGGAGTATTTGGACTTATGACTGTAATATAATTTATTTACCTTTCCCTATTGTTGAACATTTCATTTGTTTATTTTTCACTATTTTACATTCAGTTTTGAGCTATATTCTTGTCATTAGACCTTAACACATACTCATTATGATTTCCTTAGAATAAATTTCTAGAAGCAAAAATTCTGGTCAAAGGGCATACTAACTCTAAGGGGTTTTTGTTTGATATATATTTGACATCAGGCTATATTTAAAATGAAAAGGTTAATATTAATGGATTAAATTTGAATTATTCATTAAAGAAAAATTCTGACAGATAACTTTTAGATTGAATATCTTAGCTTTTTAAATACAGTGTGGCTTGTGGTTTGAAGGAATGTTTGCATTTCCTTTATTATGTGTGCATTTCTTGGGAAAAAACAGACTATTTAAATTGTCTTTGCAATTATTAACTAATTAGTTTTCCCAATACACCAATTAGGTAGACAATATTATTACTAGTCTCCCATCTTGAAACTATGTTAATGAAATAGTAGAGTTGACTGTCCTGAGGCCATATTCTATTGATCTTTTAATGCAGATGATCAGAGCACAGAGATAGACTAAGGAATAAAAAGTTCCTAACTGTTTTTTAGATATATTTCCACAAAGGAGAAAAACAAATGAATAGGCAGAACAAGAAACTGAATTGGACTTGGTTAGCAGATCATAATGAATCAATCCCTAACTAATAAATACTAAAGTGACTGGACCCCTTTCAAATTATAGACCATAGGAATACATGATAAATGTCCTCAACAGCTTAAAACATAATAAAATAAATAAAATATAAATAAAGCAACATTAGTTTTGGCAAAAATTAACATTAATTTTTTCAGTTTATTTATCAAAGTAATTTTTAATAAAAATACTATGAAAAATTTAATCCCCACAATGTATATATAAATATAAAATATAATCAGTAAATAATTTTCTGCTAGAAATTGACACAACTTTCAAGAAACCACTTTTTCACTTAAAACATTAGGTTTGCTTTTAGTATTTATCAGTGAGTTTTCGGTGACAGGTTTCAGAACAAAAACAGAATGAATAGCTTGTGCTACTCTGTTCTTTGCTAAACTTTTCTACAGATTTCTTGCAAATAAATCTCCTTAAAAAGCAATTAAAAAAAAAAAAAACACCACAGAGACTAAATGTTCCTTGCAAAATTTGGTGTAGGAGTCATAGGGAGCAGGTTGTTGATTCAAAGAGCCTTATACTTGTGTATTAAACTGTGAAGTACTGAAGTGGGGAATAAACAAGGGGGCCAGGGAAGAGGCGCTTCTAGAAAGCCAAAGGAAATAATTTACAAGAGGTGTAAAGAGGTCAAAGCCCTCTTGGGCAGGTGACTTTGTAAATACCTACTACTGCCTTATGGCCACACAAGGAGAATAGAAAATAGTTACTTAGAAATAGAGATTAGCATAACCCTTTAACCTGAGGAAAGTGTGGGAACTGAAAATCAGAGACTCATTCATTCTCCACAGCCTGTATAAAAACAATATGACAAGAGGGAAAAATCTAGTCAGTTTGAGAGGAATGGGGAGGGTTTGGCCATAGCTGTGATTCCTTGAGAAAGACTGGAAATTAACACATTTCCTTACATAAATTTAATGTATGCTAATACCCAAGTACATATACATTTTGGAAATGAAAAAAAAATTCCTATGAAAACATTTTTAAAAGGGCTGAAACTACATCGTTATAATAAATATATTCTAATTACTTGGATCAACCTTACTGGCAGTCAGCGTGGGTCACTTGCTGAGAATTCAGATTCCATTTATCAGAGTAAATGTAGATGACTATACCACCACTCAAAAATACGAGTTCAAGCTTTGGATATAGCATGTCAGGACTTTAACTTAATTTGATTTATATGGGATTAACCTAAGTAAATCAGAGTAGAGCAATAAATTCTGAAACCTTGAACAACAAAGTAAAATAAGTAACATGAATTGAGTGTATTAAATTTTCTGCATTATAACTGGACTCTGGGCATCTCACAAATATTTAAAACTATTTAAAACAATACAGTATCTTTCATCATCATAGCACAAGTTGGAATTTCTATTACATTTTACATGGACTATTTCAAGAGCTGCTCACTTTACTCTGATTCCATTGTTTACCTCGTCAGAATGCTCTGTTAAAAAATATGAATTGGAGAAGCTAAGCCCCTTATTTAATGTTAGTTACTTTGTAGGGTTGCTGTTATGATTTATTAGGATAATATGTAAAAATTGTTGAATAAGGTACATTATGCATGATCGTGGCTGTAGTCATAGCTGCTGGGACAGGAGGATTCTACCATCACCATCCTCACATCATCATCATCATCATTTTTAGCACTTACTAGCTGATTGCTTTAGGTTGAAAGTGGGCATCCTAATGGAAAACAGTGTGTTGGGTCCAAAGTTTTATCCTACTTGCAAGCTAACAAGTTAACCTGTTATTATTTCAAGGGTATTGGTTAAAGACATTAGATTCCTGAGTAAGATATAAAAGATTGTATTAATCACAGCAAAAGTAATAGAGCTTCATTTTTTTTTCTTGGGCAGTTCCCCATAGTCCTCATGTTCAAATTCCACAGGACCAACACAAAGGTCCATATTATTCTGCTCAGACTGTCATAATAAAATAAAAATAAAATAAAATAAAATAAAAAAGGTTTAAATTCTAGAAACTTACCTTCTCATACTCTGGGCAGCTGGGAAATCCAAGCTCAAGATGCCAGCATAGTGATTGTCTGCTTAGAGCTCTCTTCCTGGCTTTCCTTCTCCCTGTGTCCTCCCATGGTGCAGAGAGAAAGAGATTTCTCTCATCTCCTGATAAGCCCCAAATTGTATCTTATAACTTCATTTAACCATAATTACCTTCTAAAGACCTGATCTCCAGATGTATAGTCACATTGGGGGGTTAGAGCTTCAACACTTTTGGGATGACCCGATTCCATCCATAGCAAAGTCCATAAAGGATATCTATACCTACAGTGGGTTGCTTTGCAGAAAGAATATGGAGGCTCTAGTCCTTTTTTAATAAATGGAAGAAAGGCTGCTCTGTGCCTAGAGATAGATTTAATCCCATCCCAAAAGATTGCTCACTACAAACTCAGCCCTGAGAAATCCAGGAAAAGAGCATAGTCAAGTCTTGGCATTCCCAGCACATAGCAAGAATGAGAAGAGAAGCTAGGGGCTCATGGAAGACAGTTTTCCTGTATCAAAATGGAGTTGAACATAGGTGCTTGAGTTTCAGCCTTTCTAGTATTATTAGTATAGTCCTCTCTATTTCAGAAACTATTCTGTTGCAATGCATGTCTTTATTTGTTTTATTAAGGAAAGAGGAAGAGAAGCATTACCAAAAAGTTAATACTCCCTGGTGCCAAGCTGTTCACAGTGATTCAGTGAACAAAGTTTGACTCAGATAGAACAAGGGGCAACAGGAGGAAAAAGTATACTCTTTAGTCTCTATTAGTTTGTTCATTAAACAGAAGACTTCTCCTCAAAGAGAAACTTAGAAGGGAGGGGGAAAGATATCTAGCCTGCAATGGTGGTGTATTTGTTTGTTATATTACTTCTTTTTCTAGAGTGTTTTATGTGAGTCATAAAGTTTCCATTTTCAGAAACATAAGTGATCATTCCAATTAGGATCTGACAGGATCTTGAAAGTAAAATCACACATATAACTGAAATAAATAGATTGGTAGAAAGAACCAATTATTTTGGGTTATTATGGGTTTATTCTTAGCAATGATTTAAAAACAGTAAGCCATATTGGTGATGAACACTGGGTATTGTAGTAAGTGATGAGTCACTAAATTCTACACCTGAAACAAATGTCACACTGTATGTTAACTAACTGGAATATAAATAAAAACTTGAAAAAGACTCAAAATAAACAAATATATAAATATATAAAAACAGTAAGCCCTACCAGACTGAGTGTTGTATGAAAGTGTTGAATCACTATGCTATATACCTGAAACTAATACTACATTGTATGTCAGCTGACTGGGATTTAAATAAAAACTTTTTAAAAAGGTATTTGAAAACATTTTAAACCAAAAATCACTTCTTTTACTTCAAAAATTGTTTTGTGTAACAAAATCTTATTGGTATATCTTTAATGAATGTAAACCATTTGTTAATTACCTAGTACTTATTCACACACAAATCCTTATACAGATAGGGACAGATTATTGGAATAGACCATGAAAGGTATCAAGATGACTGGAGTTTCTTGGCTGGTATAAACTTCTTGAAATCTGATCTTTTTACTTATTTTTAAAATATTTTATTTAAATATAAATGTTTAAATTTTAATAACATTTCATTTTGCTTTTCTATAAGTTGACAAGAAATATAAAATACAAAATTCCATTATGGTTATGTTATCATCATCATCATCATCATCTTAACATATTAGTGGTATTACTATAGCATTAATAGTATAATTATCTTTACATGTTTACACTTACCTGTTTCAAGTTACTTTATATTTAGATCCAGTAGTCCTGGACTATTTTTGCTATTGTAATATCTCTGGCCTCAATAATCAATATTTGGTTTGAATGCTTATTTTTCTATCCATTGATCACTAGCAATGTCACTACTCTTAGTCTGTGAAGCTCTAGTTCGGTGGTCACTTTATATGCAGAAAAAAAAACAAAACTGTAAGCATGGAAGAACTGTAACATGGGCTTGATTTTTTTAAAGTCCAAAATTGTTTCTTTTTTCTTTATATTTTCTTGAAGTATTTTTCTGCGTTTCTACAAGTTTTATAAGAACTAAAGTTCATATTCCTCAAATAATTTAATGACACAAGCTAAATATAATACTAATCACATTGAGATCAATTGTATGGGTACAATATAAGCAGGCAATGCACTATTGGTTAGTTTTATAATTTAATAGAATTTTAATTTTGTGAAAATTAAAAATCAAATGTGAAAATTATTTCCATAAAGATTCAAGCCCACTGAATTTAAAGTTTACTTAAAATATATACACCAAAGTACCTTTAAAAATATTTTTTATAAAATTCACCATAATAAAGCCTTATACAAAGTTTTTGTTTGTAAGTATAAGTGCATGTGGTCCTAAGTATTGTATGTTCAACTTTTTGAAATGTGTAATTACTCTAAGGAAAGAAGACATTATCAAGTAATATTTTAGAAATATCACATAAAATTATTTTATACAAATATGCATTTATTTCTATGTATGTTACAATGTCCCCAAATTATGCTTTTTAATATCTAGAGAAAACATAAACACACACACACACACAGTAAAAGAAAAAAATTAAATGAATTGTGTTTAAATTATTCAAAAGATTCAAAGGAAGGCAGGAAAAGAAAAACAAGTAAATGAAAACTAGAGAAACAAAGAGAAGGCTAATAATAAAATGGTACATATAAATCCAATCATGTAAGTACTCATATTAAAGGTAAATGATTTTAACACATAGATTATAAGACATGTTTCAGATCAGTTAAAAAAGAAAACTGGATTCAGCAATATGTTGCCTATAAGGAAACCAGTAGAGGGGTGCCTGGGGGGCTCAGTTTGTTGAGAATCTGCCTACAACTCAGGTTATGATCCTGGGGTCCTGGGTTTGAGCCCTGCCTCAGGCTCCCTGCTCAGCAGGGAGTGTCAGCTTCTCTCTCTCCCTCTCCAGCTCCCCTTGCTTGTGCTTACTCTCTCTTTCTGTATCAAATAAATAAATAAAATCTTTAAAAAAATACACTAGAAGCATAATGGTGAATGAAAGTTTAAAATAAAAAGATGAAAAAATACATAGCTTGCAAATGCAATTTATACAAAGGAAAAAAAATTTAAAAACCTGAAGACAAAGCAAACCTCAGAACAACAACCAGAGCAGCAAAAAGCAATCACTAGGAATAAAGAATAATACTACATAACAACAAGGATCAGTTGCCATTTTCAAGAAATATAACAATCTTGTGTGTATGCACCTAATAATAGAGTTTCAAAATATATAAAACAAAACAGATAGGAGGGAATGAATAAATAGATAAAGGTTAAATTATACTTATAGACTCTAACACACTTCTCTCAGTAATTGGTAAATGAAATAGAAAGAAATCAGTAAAAATATAAAATAATTTAACAATACCATATAGAACATGTCGCCTAAAGAGAGTGAAATTCTTTTTACATGCACTTGTACCCTATATTGTAAATTACAAAGCAAGCTTTACTAAATTTAACATGTTAGGAATTATTCAAAGTATGCTTTCAAGAATAACAGAATTAAGCTAGAAATTAATTCCTCAATTATTATAACTTAAACATCATACTACTAAATAATTTATAAATAAAGAAAGCTCAAGGGAAATTAGAAAATATTTTTCAGTGGACCAAAATTAAAATATGACATCGAAATCTGGGGGATATAAAAGTGTTTTTAATGATGTTGCTAAAGAAAATCCTATATGAAAATATATAGCCATTATGGGGCACCTGGGTAGTTCAGTGTGTTAAGCCTCTGCCTTCAGCTCAGGTCATGATCTCAGGGTTCTGGGACTGAGCCCCACATCAAGCTCTCTGCTCAGTAGGGAGCCTGCTCCACCACCCCCCCCCCACCGCCTGCCTACTTGTGATGTCTCTCTCTCTCTCTGTCAAATAAATAAATAAAATCTTTAAAAAAAGAAGAAGAAAAAGAAAATATATAGCCATTAATGCTTACATTGGAAGAGAAAAAGTTTCAAATGAATAATAAAAGTTCCACCTTAAATAACTTCATAAAGAAGAGCAAACTAATACCAAACACCAGAAGGGAAGGGGTAATAAAAATAAAAGAAGAAATCAAAACAGGCTGATAATAGAAAAAATAATGAAATGAAAAGCTGGTTTATTGAAGAGACCAATAAACTTGATAAGCCTTTAGCCAGACTGACCAAAAAAGAGAACAAGTAATTTACCATTAAAAAAATATAGGGGCACCTGGGTGCTTCAGTGGGTTAAAGCCTCTGCCTTTGGCTCAGGTCATGGTCTCAGGGTCCTGGGATCGAGCCCCGCATTGAGCCCCACATCGGGCTCTCTGCCCAGCAGGGAACCTGCTCCCTCTCCCCTGCCTACTTGTGATCTCTGTCTGTCAAATAAATAAATAAAATCTTAAAAAAAAAAAAAATAGAAAGAGGGGCACCTGGGTAGCTCAGTGGGTTAAAGCCTCTGACTTCGGCTCAGGTCATGATGCCAGGGTCCTGGGAAGGATCCCTGCGTCACGGGGTGGGGGGGTCTCTGCTCAGCAGGGAATTTGCTTCCTCCTCTCTCTCTCTGCCTGCCTCTCTGCCTACTTGTGACCTTTGTCTGTCAAGTAAATAAATAAAATATTTTAAAAAATTAAAAAAAAAAAGAGGAAATAACACTAGTGATCAATAGACATTGAAAAGACAATAAATAATATAGACAACTCTATGCACATATACTCAACAACTTAGATGAAATGGGCCAATTTGTTGAAAAATACAAGCTATCAAAACTCATGTTAAAAGAAGTAGATAACCTAAATAATAAGTTAAATACATGAAGAGATAGATAAGACGAATAGAATTCATACTTGAAAGTCTTTCTAAAATGAAAACTCTATCCCAGAATGTATGACTAGTAAATTCAAACATTTAAAGTTAAAATGACCACCAGTTCCACAAAATCTCTTCCAGAAAATAAGAGTGAAAATACCCTAATTAATTTGTAAGGCAAATTGGCTTGAGAGCAAAACCAGACAGTGATTACAAGAAAATAAAACTTTAAAGAGAAAAAAATGTTCTACAGAATATTGGTAAGTTAAACCCAGTAGTATGTAAAAGAAATATACATCATGAGCAAGTAGGGTTTATCTCAGTAATGTAAAGCCAGTTTATCATTTGAAAATCAACCAATATAATTTACCATATTAATAGAATAAAAAAGAAAAACCTCATGATTGAATCAATACATGCAAAAAACACATTTGACAAAATTCAACATGTATCTTTGATTTAAATATTTTTTTAAGAAAACTAGGTATAGAAAAAAAAAAACTGCCTCTATCTGAAAAAGAACATCCACAAAAATCTATAATCACATCATATTTTACAGTGAAAGTTGAATAGGCATAACATTAAGAACTCTATGAAGATGTTCATTTTTATCACACCTATTCAATAATGTACTGAAAGTTACAGCCAGTGCAATAAGACAAGGAAAAGAAATGAAAGACTTTTCCGTAGAGAGAAAAAGAAAAAAGCAAAGAAACTATTCTTATTCACAAGTGACATATTTGTCTTTGTATGAAATCCCTAAACGTCTACAAATCAACTCTTAGAACTCAATCAACTTAGTAATGTCACAGGATAGGAGATCAATATTCTTTTCTACATAGTAGTATTGAATAACTGGAAACCAAAACATTTTAAATTCTGTATAATTTATAATATCTTCAAAATACTGAAATTCTTATGTGTAATTCTAAAAAAGAAAAAAAAATGTATTCAGGATCAATATACTGTCTACCAAGCTACTTTGCTTGGAATGAATGAATGAGTAGAATATAAATAAATAGTTTAAAAATATAAATATCAGGATTTTTGAATGACTAGGTGAATTTAAAAAGGATAGGGAAAGAAATCAAATGAGCAGATAAAAGGATAAAGGAGAGGAAGAGAAATCAAAAGAATGTGAAATTTTCAACTAAGCTATTTGAGAAGGTTTTTCTTCAAAATATGGACATGAAAAGGAGGGGTGGTTACTGTTGACAGATATGAAGGAAATATATAGCTTAATTTTGTATATTTGAATTTGAATTAACATAAGACATCTCGATGAAGATGACTAAATCATTGTAACAGACAGAGCTAGAATTCAGAGAAAATGGATATTACACAACTTGAATTACTGAATTAGTATCTCCATGGCAAAGAATAGGTATTATTCGTCTTTTACCTTTGTATCTCCAGGATCTGGGTTTGCATCCCCTATACCAGGTGTCTTAGTAGAGTCTCAGTGAATATTTGTTGAAAGAAATTACTAATTACTAATTTTCTAGAAATTTTATATAATATTTGATGTATAAAAATTTAAGAGTATTTGATTTGTGAATAACTATGTAGCCCAACTGAAGATATTTAACTGAAAATACTTCACACCTTCAAGGCTAAACTTATGAAGGGTGCTTATAGGTTTTTTGGGGAAAAGAAAATAGCTCTCTAAATTAAAGTACAAGAAAGGATTTGTACACAAGAACTACGACATTTTTATCCTGCTGTGACTTTTAAAACCTTTGAAGATGAAAGATAATTTCTAAACAAAACACATTTATTTCATGACATGATTATTATGCATAATACTTTCTTTGTTTATTCTCAAAACCTCTGAGTAACTCTTTACAACGTCTGCTTGTGAAAGAAGTATTAATATAGGATTTTGCTTTTAACTTTTTATTGACACCACAGAATTTTAATGCATCATATTAACCCTGAAGGGTTTCCTTAAATTATACAACATAACAAGTGTAAATTATGTTGCATAATTTTTCTTAGTATTTTACTTTTAAAGACATTGAACCTTATAAAAGTTGCTTTATTTATTCAGCTTACTTTTCTGTGGATGTTAATTGGTTTAAGCATTGTGCCAAATTATATTCCACTGCTAAATTTATTTCCTGGCATGACTTGGACACTAGAAGAACCTGGATCATTCAATTATGTACAATAATACCCAAAGGAAAAGTTGGTAAATTCCCACCATTCCATATTTCTAAATAGTTTTCAGGAACATCAGGAAACTGATCTTCCTTCCTTTACTTCTCCTACCATATCCCCAAAGGAGGGCCAGTTAACTAACCAGTCACATGGAAAATCTCCAATATTTCTCTAAGTAAGTCCAGCCCTGGTTGCAGTTATGAGTGGTAAGGTTATGCTAAATAAAGTTCTTATGCTCTGGGAGCACATATGACGACACTTAAAGTATGTTTATGTCCCTTTATCTGGATTTTTTTCCTTGCGGGGGACTAGCATTATGCAGACCAAATTAAGCTCCTCACTTCCCCCAACAAAAACAGTCTAGAGTTGCCGTAGTATCCCAGAAATTACCTAATGAAAGCAATTATCAAACATTCCTCCATTCAAACACAACTTATAGTCTTGTATTTCTTTGGAGGCTGGTTGTGTTTTTCATCTAGGCTGCAAGTTTCTCTTTCTTATTTAAATTGACCTTCTCAAGATGACATCCCATGATGATATATTACATTACATAGAAATATTTCCACTGACCTTAGCTTGATGAAAAATAAACATGTTGGTTTTTTCATCTAGTTTAATACTATGTATCTATCAAGTAAGTTACATTATTGGCACATCTCTCTTTTCAGTGGCACTGGGCCACAGCAAATCAAATTCCCCCTTTTTGAACTAATAGATGAAATGAATAAATCACATTTTAAATGAATCCGAAAGAAAAACTAGACAATGCACGGTTTTTTTTATTTGTCAATGATTTTAAAACATATAAATGGTCAAGATTTTTTTTACCAAGGCAATGATCCTAAGATCATTTCTGTTTTTGTTTTATTTTGTTTGTTTTGTTCTTTGTATATTATGACTTAAAATATTTGATTGTATCTAAAACCATCCATGAATACAGATCTTTCTTACATATAAAATTTTTGTTGTATGAGATTTTTAATGAGGTAACTGGAAGTAAGTTATACTAAGGCATAATTTTAGCAAGGCACAAACATTGATTATTGGTTATTGCTCAGTATAATTATTTTAATATCAATTTATCCACATGCATATGAGAATGCCAATGTTTAGGAAAACAAACCAAGATTGGGTTCTTAATCTCCCAAGACAATTTGACAGTGCTACAAAACGGTGGGAGAAAAACAAAACAAAACAAAACAAAAAAAGATCATAATCTAGCATTAGAAATGTTAGAACAACACAAAGAGAACAACTGTAACTATTAACTACTTCAAATTCTTATTGGGAAATCAGATGGAAAATAAAATGCAAACAGAAAGATTAAATGGTATACAAGATATGGTAGGGAAGAAGGCAAAGGAAGGAGGAAAAGACAAAAAGAAAAGAAGGAAAAAGGAAAAAGAAATAATTTTCTATCTTAATATGTGTGTTTACATGTAATGTGCCCACCTATAAAACCCAGTCCAAATTAGAAACTTCATTATCATTCTCCATACATCTCCTCTACACAACCTATCCCTAGCTACAAGTCCTCACATTTCGATCACTGAAAACCTTGTATAACTGCCCTTCATCCTTTTTCTTCTACCTTCTTCTACCTTTTTCAACTTATTTCAGTTTAAAATTTTATGATCTCTTCAGACTCTTAAATCTCCTCTTTTACTACAAACTCAATCTGGTCACAACTATCTCACAAAATATGCACTTGATCATGGTATTTTCCAGACCAAAAGACCTTGAGAACTTATCCACACACTGCTCACATTTTCCATCATGTTTCCTCTTATTTCTTTTGTCCCTGGTGTTTTAGCCCAATCACAAAATTTCAGCCTTAATGCATTTGCTGTCCCATCTAATTGACAATCTTGTCCAGATTCTTCTCCACTAGAATTTCCTGGTCAACCTTCAAGACTTAGTTTCAGTGTCAACTCTGGATTCCTTTGGACTTACCAGCCAAATCAAATTCTTATTCTGTATCTAACGTAAATCACTTTGATTACTCCACTAATACACATTTTTTTCATCATTTAGTAATGTAAATGAATCTTGAAACAGTGTGGCTTTGGAGAATATAGAAATATAAAATATTCTTTCTCTAATTATTGACTTACAGTTGGGCTATGGTACATCTTTCCTTCTTAATATCTTCTTTCTCTTAATATCTCACACATATTCCATATTTTCCTGGTCACTTTTGATTATGAAAACTATGTATCTAGTCCAGTCCAATTCTTCCAACTTACATGTAATTTAACAGCTCTCTGTATCCTATCTCCATCCAAGATATTGGCCCAAGGGAACTCAGGTGGGTAATGGAGCTTGATATGCTCTTTCATTCTTGTCTTCTCCTATAGGTTCTAGTTCTTTTGTGATTTGGACTTGACCAGAAGGGTGAGATGAAAAGGTCAAGCACTTATTTACTTAACAAGGAATCACAATTGTAAATCTCTGCTGGTTCTTGTTGTGCTTGCTGATGATATCCTTTTTTAAGGGTAATATGTGGGATCTTCCCCACTGCACAGGTCACTCGCAGGTAATATTTTTTTTTCCCCTGAATTGATCTCTTATATCCTTCCATCTGACCTTGTACTGAATCTCTTGGGTGGGGTAAGAGCAGCCTAGCCAATGGCTTTCCATAGGGAAACATGAATCTCCAACATGCCAAATCATGCTACTTCTTTTCTGACCTTTCTCTCTTTCTTACTCCCTCTTTCTCCAGTTTTCCCGTTTCTCTTTCTAGTGCTTATGTAGGCTCAGAGCATCTCATCACGTCTGCTGCATGCACAACTAGGGCTTGAGATATCAATCTTACCTTCATGAATAAATGCATAAGTTTTATAAATGATTATCCTCCATACTCTTTATTGAGTTTTGGTAGAAGAGACAAGTATCTCCCTCCCCTGTCCAAACTACTAGCACTGACCCCAATTCAATAACTCAGACCCTGATACTGTTTTCTAATCTGTATAAATTCCCATAGTCTTCTATGGGAAAGAAAGGACACAAGCAGTGGGGAATGGTGATTTGAGGAGCAGAATTTTAGAGATCTCTTTTCTTCCTTACAAAGTAGAGTACTCCTCATACTCCTCACTTGCTGCTCTCCCCAGTTTCTATCTCATTTTCTATTTCTGGAAAAAGGAAATTTTCTATTCAACAGTCTCATCGCAGGCAATAATTATTCTTCCTATGAATCAATGAATGGATGAATCAGACAATCAATCAACCTTCTAAGTTTCAATCCTAAGAGTGTATACTTGAAGAATGGAACTTACTACAGGAATTAGTGAACTCACAGAGTTCCTGAAATGCCCAGGGAAATAAGTTTGGAGGCTATACAACTAGGAATAACACAGACAGTAAGTAAACACAACTGCTTTCCTGAAATTGTTGTAATAGAAAACTCACTGCGAATCTGCAATAACTACCACAAATTTTTGGTTTCTCACTCCCAAACATGCCCATCATCTCATATTCAAAAGCAAATCAGCAACTCTAGCAAAAACCATGTGATCTTGCCTAATAGATTATAACTATTCACCATACAAATGAAGTATCTATGGAAAGTCAAATGAAGTATCTATGGAAAGTCCCAGCTCGCAAGAAAAGGGTAGATCCATTGTTTACATACCACATACACATACTACATACCACTACCTACCACATCCATTGCTAAGTGATTTTTTTTTTTTCCTGTCCACAGCTCAGTCACAATCTTGGTTTAATATCCTCTAGTCTGTGTATTAAGCTATATTTAATTGTTGTCCACATATAATATAATAAGGAAATGGGTTTGTAAAAAATATTCATACACCTAAGTGTATACAGACCTGAGTAAAGAAGAAATTATGGGTATCTACTATGACTTTAATTTTTGGAATTATTCACAAGGGTATGGTTTGTATTTATGACTTCTTTCCACTACATTATGCATTTTCCATTTGCTTTTAAGAAACATCACTTCGATTCTTGC
>NW_019154101.1:33678261-33691467 GCF_002288905.1 Enhydra lutris kenyoni | reverse complement strand
TCAAATAAAAATTTGCCTCTGCTGCCATTTAAAGCATGGCAGTGTGTTGCAGTCCCATTGCATCAACATTCCCTATCTTCCCATGGCAAATGGATCATTTCTTGTTCAAATAAAAATTTGCCTCTGCTGCCATTTAAAGCATGGCAGTGTGTTGCAGCCCCACTGCATCAACATTCCCTATCTTCCCATGGCAAATGGATCATTTCTTGTTCAAGAAACATCACTTCGAGACTTTTTGCCTGTTGGCCCAGCCATCTACTGATGTGAAAAGCAAAAAATTGGCTGGTTGAGTTTCTCAACTATGCATTCAATTGCAACAATGCATCCATTGTTGGAAGTATCGATTCCTTGTCTTCTATAACTTCATAATTAGTCCTGTAATAAGCCAGAGGTTTAGGAAGCAAAATTTTGAGGAATCGGTCATTTTAGTGCTATAATGAAAGCACCATTCTTTCTTCCATCCCTTAGTTTCCAGACTCATGCATTCTAATTGTAGGGAAAATATCATCACATATTGTTTGCTGGTTAAGAAACTGTTGCACACTCTATAGAACAGTACAAAACACTTTCATGCATTGTCTCCTATCTGGCTCCTTACTTAGTCTTAAATAAACATCTTATTTTCTATAAAACAATGGAAACTTGGAGATAGAATACATTTTTTTAATTAAAATTAATCCCATGAGCATTTAACAATTTCCTTTTTTTGTGGCAAAATGAATTCCTTGGTAAAGAGTTATGTTTTGCTTTATTTTGTTTGGTTTTTGGTGACAAAAAAATAGGAAAATAAGTAAGTCCATGAATAATATTGCTAGCAGAAAGCTGAAAGGACAAAAGAAAAAATCAATACCAAGACTAAGTCAATTCCAATGAGGACAAATCATTGCACTTTCAAAATGGAAGGGTCCAACATAACAGACCTTCTCCCAAATTCTTAGTTCATCTTTCCAAATTATTATGCTATATTAGCTTTCTGTGTATGTCCCTGCTCTTGGCAGGTTGGACACTCAAGAACAGTAATATAAATAACATCCATGATGGGGGGACTCTCCTGTTTATAAGCCTATCCACATACTTTGTCCTGACTATCATGACATTTTGTTCATGATCACTAAAATAAGAACTGGGAGAGTACAGAAAGAGATTACCTGACAAAAAAAAGTGAGTCTTCAGATGATTACTGAGAGATTCTCCTACAGACAGGGCTATCTGCTGATCATTCACACGAGGCACAGAAATTTCGAATTTGGGACCCATTTACATAGTTTTTCTTCAAACATGGTCATTAATCTTCCAAATATATTCTTCCAAATCCCTGATCATCTCGCCAAAAACTAGATACAGCTCATGAATTTCAATGGTGCCACACCCTGTTCATCACTCCTAATCAAAGTGGAAAAATCATCTGTACTCTTCAAAGTGTTGCCCACTGGGAGGATTTTTTTATGCACTGTATTTCAGGAGTGATCATGAATTGTATTTATAAAGTATTCTACTCATAATTGGTTGCAGAACACCATACAGAGCTCTCTACAACCAGATTTTAAATGTACTATCCTCAATTATTAGATATGGGGAATTCCCCAAAGCTGTAAGTAGAGGTTGAGGAAGGAGTAGGTGCATGCAGAACATGATCACCTGTTCATAACTCTTTCTAACACTTTCCATATCTTCTTGAATTTGTTCCCGTATACACAACAAAATTTTATTTCTGTAGATTAAATGACAGAAACCACAATGAGAAGCTTAGGTCACATGATTACTTGGTGTTTTATGAATAACCTTAGGATATTGAACAGGGGCAAGCGCTATTTCTCAAAATAGTGCAGTACACACCACAGCTTTGCTTCAAAACATAAGAGCTGAACTATGATTCTGTTATTGGAGTTTATTATTACTTCCTTTCAGCCTCCCAATCAGTCACAAACAACTCAAACATCACTAAATCTGTTAAGTCATAAGGGCTAAGTGTCAAAACTGTTTATACAACAGCCTGAATAAGCTAGAAAGTCTTTTTCTGTGTGTAGGCCCAATTAAAAACTGATAGCTTAATTACCCAATAAATACATTGAGATTACACAAATGCCAAATGTCACATAATTTGCCTCTAAAATTCAAACTAACTTACTTTCAAATACAAGACGGAGCAAAATATAGTGATTTTACTTTGAAACAAATTTCTAGTGTACTCCAGACTATTGTTATCCTTGGAAAATTTGCTAGGCTTTTGATTTGAATTTCCATAGTGGATGACTCCTATCTTCTGCATGCATTTAATCAAAGCATCTAGATACCTGCTATTTCTTGCTCCCTAGATTCTATTCACATGTGTCATTAATGAAAAAGACTGGTTTGATGTTCTAGGGGATGTCGAAATGACAAAAGTTCTCTGCAGATGAAATTATGGCTCAGAGTTAGAAAAATGACATCTATCTAAAGTTAGACACTGAAAGCTTAGTATTTTCCCAGTCAAATGAAATAAATTCTTTCTAGTGTTCTTGACTTATTGGAATAGAGAGGTGGCCAAATCAATAACTGTATATCAAGTGCCAAGGTGATGGTGATATTTATTTGTTTCATTAAAGAGTCATATGGTACATAATGTTTTAAATGTGTTATTTTACAATAATCTACCATCATTCTCTAAGAGCAAGCTGTCTCAAAAAAAAAAAAAAAAAAAAAAAGGCAAGCAAGGGACTTGAATTAGAGAAGATATCAGGTATCCTGATCATATAAGGTCAGGCTAAACTGCACTTGTTACTTTTCTATCATTAGCTCTTCCTGAATGAGGGAAAGATTATTTTTCTTGGTATCCAGAAATTAGTAATAACTGTGTCCATTGTCCAACAATCAAAAATATTCTAGTCATATCTTTTTCTTACTGCACAATTATTTTGGTAAATGGTCATAAGTGCTTTTGAGAGAGGATAGGAAAATATCTTATTTTAAATACTTGTAATGTGGGTGCCTGGGTGGCTCGGCTGGTTAAGCAAATGCCTTCTGCTCAGGTCATGATCCCAGAGTCCTGATATTGAGTCCCACATAGGGCCCCCAGCTCAGCTTCTCCCTTTGACCCTCTCCCCTCTCATGCTTTCTCTCTCCCAAATAAATAAATAAAATTTTAAAAAATAAACAACTTGTAATGTTTTAAACATCTTCCTCAAACTGTTGTGAATTTGCATTTTGTCGAGTGGGCCTATATCTTTAAACTTAGTTCTGGCAATTGAGTAGATGGTAAAATTGACTATTTTGCAGCTCAGTTCAGGCCTCTGTTTTTTGCTATACCTAAAGTAGTTCCTTCCCTTCCCTTTCCCTTTTTCTTTCTTTTCTCCCTCCCTCCCTCTCTTTCTTTCTTTCTTTCTTTTCTTCCCTTCTTAAGTGAGGGAGGCACTTTTATAAATCAAGTAGGATGTTAGGGGCTACCTATTTATGTTGGTACTAAAGACACCATGATAAATTAAAAGTCAACAAAGACCTATGTGGACCAAAATATTTTGATTACCATTCTTTCTCTGCTGCCCATCTTTATAACCATGCCATCTTGTCTGGCAGTGGAATACTGGATTTATCCTTTTCTACTATGAAATAAGAAAATCTACTTCAGTGGCAGCATCTCCCACCTTCATCCCACGTTACAAAAGACAACTGTTAATAGTACTTTTCAAAGATGCTGGTCTTCTCCCAAATGCCTTGGAGAACAATCTATCTTTGGGATATCATGAGGACTGTATTTGAAGGTAGATGAGTGGGATGCACATAATAAATTCCTAGCTCTCGAAGTTATTGCATTCTTTTCTCTGCATTCTTCCATAAGGAGATTTTGTTATTTACATTTAATTCAGTACAAGCCTCTTCTGAGACCGGATATAGACCAATTAATTAAGCAAACAGAATCCCTCTCAGCTGTTCTTTCTAGCACATGGGGTCCAGAATCATTGTTAAGTACCCTATAAAAATAAATTTGTCAGTATTATACTTCTCTGTCTTTTGCTTCAGAATCCACTGAAACTCATACTCAACAGATTTTTGCAGATCTTTCCCAACTGATGTGTTAAATTTTGCAAGGACGTGAATTCAACCAACCAATCATTGTAATTTAGCAATCTCAAAATTAAATTCTGTGTCTTATTTTTGGTGATATCAGTATTGCAATTTTGGGAATAAGTTCTTTTTATCTTCTTTCTTTCTTTCTTTCTCAATCATGAGAAAGTTTCTGATAGTTTTATTTTCCCCTAAGATCCCTATGGCACTTAGAAACAACTGACTTATCTCACAATTTATTTATCTCCTTCCTGCCTTTAAACGTGATCTGTCACAGTGTCCATTCAATTTGCTAAAGCCTTAGCTTTATGAGGAATTTGATTCAAAATGGTGAGTGGGATCATTTAAGTAATTACATAACATTGCCTCTCATGGACTACCATTAACCCATTCTGTAATACTAACTGGACTCTCATTGTTTCAAATACAATCTAGGTTGGAAAACCAATTCTAGGTCCCGTATTCTCTAAATTATGGCCCATGAAAAAACTTCTCTTTTGGTTAGGATTCTTAGTTGAAAACTATTAAAGAACAAAAATCTCAACTGTGTCTGTTTTAGGATCTAATTGGCTTCATTAAAGAATTCATGAATCAGGCAGCATCTAGCAAGTAGTTAAAAAATGTCTTAGATGCTCAGGAAAATCAGCTGGGTTTCTACACAGTCATAATATTGGAAACCTTCGCTATTCTTGTGACCCATTGTTTAGCATCTATACCACTAACCCTTAAGTTTGGACAGTAGAAATGCTAACAAAGCTGCCCTAAATCTTTTCTTCTCAAGTGTGTTTATGTATGTGCCAAGTTGCTAAGGCTGAGGTACCCATTTGTTTGGTCAAACAATATCTTAGATGGTGATTATAGATGTGATTAACATTTATAATCTTTGAATAAAGCAGATTACCCTCCATAATGTGGATGATGCTCAATTTAATAAGTTTAAAGTTATATAAACAAATACAGGCTTCCCAAAGAAGAAGAAATTCTGTCTCAAAACTACAATGTAGAAATTCTGTTTCAGCTTCCATCATTTTGATCTGTTTTGCAGATTTTGGACTCAGTATTGCAACATCAACTCTTACATAATTTCTGGTCTACTGGCTTGCCCTATAGATTTCAGACTTGCCACCCTTCACAATTATGGGGGATAGTGTGTGTGTGTGTGTGTGTGTGTGTGTGTGTGTATATATAGTTTGTTATTGATTTGTGTTCCTGGAGAACCCCAAGTAATACACTAGGTGTAACTGTCATCTCACAATCTCACATTATTTATCTCTAGCTTCCCAATGTCTTATGGATTTGAGTGTTAAAATTTCCTAGATTGCATGTAGAAACTTAGTTGCAAAGCAATTGTTCCTATTAAGAGGAACCCTCTTGGGGCGCCTGGGTGACTCAGTGGGTTAAAGTCTCTGCCTTTGGCTCAGGTCACGATCCCAGGGTCCTGGGATCGAGCCCCACATCGGGCTCTCTGCTCAGCAGGGAGTCTGCTTCTTCCTCTCTCTCGGCCTGCCTCTCGGCCTACTTGTGATCTCTGTCTGTCAAATAAATAACACCTTAAAAAAAAAAAAGAGGAACCCTCTTGCACTATTGGTGGGAATACAATTGGTAGCTACTATGGAAAACAGTATGGAGTTTTCTCAAATAGTTAAAAATAGAACTACCCTATGATCCAGCAATTGCACTACTAAGCATTTACCCGAAGAATACAAAAACACTAATTCAAAAGGATACATACAACATGCATGCACCCCTATGTTTAGAGCAGCATTATCTACAATAGCCACATTATGGAAACAGCTAAAGTGTCCATAGATTAGTGATCGATGAATGGATAAAGAAGATATCTCAAATAAAGAAAGAATATATACATATATATTCAGCCATAAAGAAAGAATGAAATCTTGCCATTTGTAACAACACAGTTGGAGCTAGAAAGTATCATGAACAAAGAGGGGGGGAAAGGAAAGAGAGACAAATCAAGAACAATTAGCTATAGAGAACAAACTGATGGTTACCAGAGGAGAAGTGGATGGGGGGATATGTGAAATAGGAGATGAGGATTAAGGAGGGTACTCGTGATGAGCACAGGGTGTTGTATAAAAGTGTCCAATCATTACACTGTACACCAAAACTAATATTACATTATATGTTAACTAACTGAAATTTAAATAAAACTTTTAAAAAACATAGCTATTAGCTTCACACACTGTTAGAAAAGAAAAGCATGTTGAAGGGGAGTGGGAAAGGTGGTTACTGAGTCAATCTATAGTATCTGATACATTGATATATGATTATTTATTTATATACTGGCTTCCCCTGGTAACCGGTTAGTCTTGAATCAATAGTTATAACTTCATACTATCTGTCAAATCTGACCATATACTTTATAATATACAAATAAATAAGATATATTAGCCCCTGATTTATCATTTACAAAAAATTTAAATATTTAGATTCTGCTTGTTTGCTTAGTTGATGACATGCATATATATCTCTAAGAAAAAGAAACTGAATAAAATAATCCATAATCTCTCTTTTGAGGAAACTGAGGGATAAAGGATTTAACCTAAGTCATTTGACAACTTAAGGAAGTAACAGAGCCTGGCTTAGAGTACAAGTTTTGTGAGTTCTTGATTAGTGTCCTTTCCTCCCTACCATGCACAAATAAACATTATAATCCACAAGGAAATATTCACCTAACTACAGCCTGACTTGCCCATGTGTAAATAAACCAAGGCAACAGGAAGAAATGTGGAGTTGAGACTGGGGAGATTGCAAATAGACAAAAGCTCTCTGGCCAAACCTCAAACTTCAGTGTTTTATGTAGGATGAAACCCATAGAATATATTCTTTTCCTTGAATGTTTAATTTGTTATCCTTTTATATGTAGAAATTAGAAAACATTCCAAAAATCTAACAGCAGTCTGTGCTCTTTCTCTGAATTCAAATAGTCCACTTTTATTGAACATTTTACTAAGCTTAGATAAATCAGAGAGATTATCCAAACGCATTCAGCTCATTGTAAAAAACACCAGAGAGACCTTTAAAAGGATTGTAAAGACTCTCAATCAAACTAGTTCTCACAGAAAATGTGTTAAAGGACATAGGACACATTTAAGAAGCTGGAAGCAGGATCCATTTCCACAGCTACCATTTAAATTCACTCTTTTGTTACCTCCATCTAGAATTCTTTAACAGCTCTCCCAATGGCCTCTCGTTTCCAGTCTTCCCACTCCAATTCTACCTGGAAACGCTGTTTTCAGTTTAGTGTTGAAAAAAAATGTCATGCCATTCTACTGTTTAGGCAACATGACGAAGGACTAATAGCCAAAAAATCTTGGCTTGAGCTCTTAAACTCTGGTCTTAGGCAAAATATACTTTTCCTGAGTATACTTTTTCTGAGCTTGTTTCTCTCTGTTTTTTTTCTTTTTTTTTTGTCTCGCTCTTTCATCAGTTAAACTATTTCATAAGCCCTGCCTAATACATGGTTCATAATATAATTAAATTAAATGATTAATTTGAAAAAAATGTTAAGCACTTTTAAATATTACAAAATAGAAAATAATAAAATATTTTGAGGCTATCAAACTAGCAATCTAAGCTCAAAAGTAACAGATAGGCTGCAAAATTTCAATTTTGACCATATTTATATTCTGATATATTGTTTTATCAGTGACGAATCTGTGAAAAATAAAATTAATTTTGTTCACTTTCAAATAAACACAATTTATTACCTCAAGGTCAAATTCCTTATATTATTTATCCATTATATTCATCATCCATTAGAAGTCTTAGTTTTAGAACATTTCAGCCATTATTTTAGTGTTCCTTTTTCTGTTGTTTTTTTTCTCTTCCCAATTACAAACATATGCACACTCACACATAAACACACACACACACTCATACAACCACTATGTTAATCATAAAGCATTTTATTGCACAAAAGATGACATAATCAAATGATTTGAAGCAAAACAGTTAAAACTGTTTTAAATGTCATTTTTAAAAGAGAGCTTATTGACCGTTATTGTAAC
The DNA here is from genome assembly GCF_002288905.1 of Enhydra lutris kenyoni. NCBI lineage: Eukaryota > Metazoa > Chordata > Mammalia > Carnivora > Mustelidae > Enhydra > Enhydra lutris. Next base: position 33,683,395 of record NW_019154101.1, on the reverse strand, counting down.
TATGATATTTAAACAGTCCCAAGAAGTTCAAAGGGTGAAAATGATTGCATTTTGTTAACATTCTATAAATCAGAGCAATATTCTCCAATAAAATAAAGATGCTTCTAGTGCTGTGCTATCGGTAGATTTATTATTATTCATCTCTTGTTCTTACATGAAGAGCTCAAGCTACAGTGATAAATTCTACAATTAAAAATATATCTTTAAAAACACATTTTAGGTAGTCAGCTATTATTATTTAAATCAAGGCATCAATATACTTACTTATTCTACACTCTGTCCCTATATAGGGTAAACACAACTTAAGGAAAATATGAAGCTAAGATTAGCATCCTTAGATTCTTCTGTCAAATCAATTCAAGCTACCAACCAAAAAAAATGGTCAGCTTTAATCACATGACCTTACTTTTAAATTATGCTATTTCCAACTTGTCTTTTTTATTAAGTAAAATAAAAATCTGTTCATCAGATTTATTGATGCAGATGTCTAATACATTTTTTTTTATGGCTAAATAGCGTTTCCTTGTATAAATATCCCACAATTTACTGACCTATTCATTTATTGGCAGAAATTTAAGGAATTTCACTTTTGACTTTTCTGAATTTGCTGAGGTAAATAATTTTATAAGGGTCTCTTGGTGCAAATGTGCAAAGATTCTCTAAGGTTAATAGCTAGGTGTGGAACTGCTGGATCATTGAGTGTATGCATGTTCAGTTTTACCAGGGACTGCCAAGTGTGTAAGTCTTGCCTTTGTGGCACTTCCTCAGAGCTGTATGTATATACATATGTGCGCATATATATATATATATATATATATATATATACACACACACACACAATGGAATACTATGCACCCAACTAAAAAACCAAAATCTTGCCATTTGAAATGACATGTATGGAACCAGAGGGTATTATGCTAAGCAAAATAAGTCAATCAATAAAAGACAATTACCATATAAACTCTCTGATATGAGGAATTTGAGAGGCAGGGTGGGGGACATGGGGGGAAGGGAGGGAAAAATGAAACAAGTTGGGACCAGGGAGGGAGACAAACCATAAGAGACTCTTAATCTCAGGAAACAAATTGAGGGTTGCTAAGGGATAGGGTGGCTGGGTTTTGGACATTAGGGAGGGTATGTTCTATGGTGAGTGCTATGAATTGTGTGAGACTAATGATTCACAGACCTGTACCCCTGAAGCAAATAATACATTATATGTTAATAAAAATATAATAATTATAATAAAAAAACTGTATATTCATCTCAGTTCCAGTCACACAAGATATGGCAGAAGCCTTCAGGGCTAACCCACAACTTTGTTTGGCTTGTTTTATTTGGGTCTGCTGGTTTCCTTACATTTTGGCCATGAATTTTTTCTTCAAAAATATGTTTATTTGTTCAGTACATTATATACTCCCATGGGAGAATTTTAGTTTTTGTTGTTGTTGTTGTTGTTGTTTATTTGTTTAGTTTACTTCAACCATGAAGCTGAGAAGCTGAAAATGTAAATTCAGATATATTCTAGTCATTTCCTCTTGATTTAACTTTATATTACATCATTATATTCCCCTAAAAATCTGACCATCTTTTCTATTTTTAGTTTTATGATTTTTTTTTACAAAATCCCTTTCCTTCTCTCAAATTCCATCTCTAATTCACACTCTCTTTTTTTATGTGTTTAGTGGCTCACTTTCTCTTTAATGTATGTAAATTCTAGATTTTTTTTCCTTCATTACAAGGAACAAATATCATCAATTATGTGTTAATAATTGGCAGTAGCAGAAGAACATTAAAAACAAATACAAAATGTAACAGCCACAGTCCAAACACATAATAATTTGAACAATAAAAGTTTAATATTAAGAATTATTAACTGTAACAGGGCCCTGGAGTAATAAGACTGACTACTAAGGAGAACAGATTAACTTCAGAAAATAAATAAATAAATAAATAAATAAGAAGAAATAAAGAAATAACAGATACAGAGATCAGCCACCACTCCTGCGGCTATGATAGTGCATGTAAAGAAAAGGTCCTAGACCCATAAGTGAGCTCCAGAACCTGTTGAGGAAGGCAGATCTGAGGTACATGAATGACAGAGAAATCACCATGAAACTATGCAGGAGGGATCTGTTGAAATCTGCCCTCTGGACCTTACCAAGTCTCCTTCTGTGATGCAGGAAAAGTTGTTTGGGGGAAGTGTCTTTCTGGAGGCATTGTTACAAAACCACCCAGAAAAGGTATAAGGGGAAGCTTCTTGCCATTGCTTCTGATCCCTGTGCACTGAATTCAAAAGCAATCAGCACAGTGTGTAAAAGGATCCTGAGCTCAAGAACAGAATAGAGCCCTGCCACCAGCAAGACCATAAACTTGTGGAAACCTGAGCAGAGGACTAAGTTAAGCTGATGGACCCAAACTCTTCACCCATTGATACTATGAAACAACAAATATATGTTGATTTAAGCTGATAAATTTGTGGTAATTTATTATGCAACAATATTTATTCTTCAAAGGCAGTATATCAACTATCTATAACATTGTTGCTGGAGCCTTGGCCAATTTTCAGGGTAGTTAGTGTATAAGAATCCAAGTTTTGGGGGCACCTGGGTGGCTCATTCAGTTAAGTGGAGTCTGCTTGGGAGATTCTCTCCCTCTGTCCCTCCCCCCACTTGCGCTCTCTTTCTCTCTCTCAAATAAATAAATAAATCTTTAAAATAAATTATCTGGGTTTTACCAAAGGAGAGGGTTGTTACTAGAGTGAAAAATTGAAAATATGAAGGCGTCAAACACAGGGCCAATTTTCTCCCAGATACATCTGCTGAATTATATAGTTGAGCAAGATAAGAAGCTCAATTCCTTATAATACTTAGCTTCATTGATGGCAGTCTTTGGCATTAAGAAGCAAAAAAATCACAGAGAAGTTGCCTCATAATCATAATGTGCTACAACTTGAAGTTCTAGAAGAGATATGTCCTAGAAATGGGGACAAAGAATATAGATTGACTGTTACCAAAGTAGCATCCTGACCATAACTCAGCTTAAACCCTGATTCAGTTGAGATGGTCAGTCCCCTTCTGTATCTGCTTGGAAAATCAAAATGTGAAAGTCCTTAGTGTAATGTAATATCACAGGAAGTCTCCAGATGTTTTTATATACAGTATCTGGAGTTCAATTTTAATAGTTGAAATTTAAAAGTTCATGTCAAAAGAAAGTACAGAATGATTAAACAAGCAAAAAAAAAATCAGCCCTTCAGATGATCCAAATCTAATAGACAAGGATATAGTTATGATTCATTTTTTTAAAGATTTTATTTATTTATTTGACAGAGAGAAAGCAAGAGAGAGAATACAAGCAGGGGAGTGGGAGAGGAAGAAGCAGGCTTCCTGCCGAGCAGAGAGCCTGATGTGGGGTTTGGTCCCAGGACCCCGGAATTGTGAGCCGAGCTGAAGGCAGAAGCCCAATGAGTGAGCCAATCAGGTGCCCCATGATTCATTTCTTCAAGAAAAAAAAGATAAAATGAACAAAACAGAATAAAATGCTGAGAAATTTATAAGAGCATTAGAATCTTAAAAATACAATAAAATAGAAATTACAAAAATGAAAATATAATATATGAAATAGAAAAATGACTAGATTATTTTAATAGCAAACTACTATAAGAAAAAGAACATTAGTGAAATGCTCAAAAGAAAATATTCAAGCTGACACCAAGAGGCGTAAAAGGAAAATACAGAAAAGAGACCAATGGAATATAAAAGAGCTGCACCACCTCTAATCAGAGTTCTAGTTAAAGAGAGAGAATTGGGCAATAAGAATACTTGAAGAGATAATGGGTTTAAAAATACTAATGATATGAAACCTCAGAACCAAAAATCCTTACATACACCCAGTAAGATATATACTAATCAAAGCAAATCAAGTAATACACTTAGGCACATCATAGTCAAAATAATAAAATTTAAAACAAAAGAGAGATAGAGACCATTTTAAAAGTAGTAAAAGGTAAAACAGACATAATGTTCAAAGGAGTAACAATCCAATTGACAGCTGAAATCTTACAAAGGTGTAGAAGCCAGAAAACAATAGAGTGTCATCTTTAAAGTTCTGAAGGCAACTAAATACTCCCTCAAAATCACATACACGGTAAGATTTTCTATGAAATATGAAGATAAATTAAAGATATTTTGAATCAACAAAAACTGAGAGAAACTGTCACCAGCAGACCTGTATTTCAAAAATGCTAAGAGCAGGTCCACCTCAGTGGATCAGTTGGTTAAACATCTGACTCTTGATTTTGGCTCAGCCAGTTTCATGAGGTTGATTTCCACACTCAGTGGGGAGTCTGCTTGAGATTCTCTCTCTCTCTCTCTCTCTCTCTTTCCCTCCCTTCTACTCTAAGATAAATAAATGAATCTTTTAAAAAAATGCTAACAGAAATTATTTAATCAGATGGAAAATGATACCAAAAGAAAAGACAGAAAGGTAGAAAAGGAGTAATGAAGACAGTATAAAATAAAAATTAAGATTACATAAAAATAAATAAGTGTACTCTATAATGTTTTAAATATATGTAGAACCAAAATTCTTGACAATAACAACACTAGAGAGGGAGTGAGGGAAAATGGAGTTGGTAAAACATCATTTATATTAGGTTACAATAAGTCAAGTATGCCTGTTGTAATATCTTGAGTAAAAATATTTAATGTAGGAGGAGGAGTCAAGATGGCGGAGAAGTAGCAGGCTGAGATTACTTCAGGTATCGGGAGATCAGCTAGATAGCTTATCTAAAGATTGCAAACACCTACAAATTCAATGGGAGATCAAAGAGAAGAAGAACAGCAATTCTAGAAACAAAAAAACAACCACTTTCTGAAAGGTAGGACAGGCGGAGAAGTGAATCCAAAGCCACGGGAAGATAGACCGCGAGGGGGAGGGGCCGGCTCCCAGCAAGCAGCGGAGCAACGGAGCACAAAATCAGGACTTTTAAAAGTCTGTTCCACTGACTTACATTGCTCCAGAGGCTTAACCGGGGTGAAGCCCATGCAGGGTCAGCGTGGCCTCAGGTCCCGCAGGGTCACAGAAGGATCGGGGGTGTCTGAGTGTCGCAGAGCTTACAGGTATTAGAACGGGGAG
>NW_019154101.1:33566367-33678161 GCF_002288905.1 Enhydra lutris kenyoni | reverse complement strand
CAGGTCCCGCAGGGTCACAGAAGGATCGGGGGTGTCTGAGTGTCGCAGAGCTTACAGGTATTAGAACGGGGAAGCCGGCTACAGAGACAGAGCCGAGGAGTAAGCTCTAAGCTCAGGGTTACCTTGAACCGGTCACAGGCTCAGTCAGCTCGGAGCGTGGCCGGGGGCCAGGGTGACGGGAGTAATTGGGTGCTGTTCTCTGAGGGCGCACTGAGGAGTGGGGCCCCGGGCTCTCGGCTCCTCCGGACCGGAGACCGGGAGGCTGCCATCTTCATTCCCATCCTCCGGAACTCTACGGAAAGTGCTCAGGGAACAAAAGCTCCCAAAAGCAAACCCAATTGGATTACTCAGACCAGCCCCGGGTAAGGGCGGTGCAACTCCGCCTGGGGCAAAGACTCTTGAGAATCACTACAACAGGCCCCTCCCCCAGAAGATCAACAAGAAACCCAGCCAGGACCAAGTTCACCTACCAAGAAGTGCAGTTTCAATACCAAGGAGAGCAGCGGAATTCCAGAGGAGGAGAAAGCAAAGCACGGAACTCATGGCTTTCTCCCCATGATTCTTTAGCCTTGCAGTTAATTTAATTTTTTTTTCCAATTTTTTTTCTTCTTCTGCTAAATTTTTTTAACTTTTACCCTTTTCTTTTTTAACGTTTGTTAACTAGTTTATCTAATATATATATATATTTTTTTTTCCTTTTTATATTTTTTCTTTATTGGTTTTCTTTTTTTAATTGTTTCTCTTTTTTTTTTCTTTTCTTTTCATTCGTTCTGAACCTCTTTTGATCCCCTTTCTCCCCCCTCACGATTTGGGATCTCTTCTGAGTTGGCTAAAGCATATTTTCCTGGGGTTGTTGCCACCCTTTTAGTATTTTACTTGCTCCTTCATATACTCTTATCTGGACAAAATGACAAGGTGGAAAAATTCACCACAAAAAAAAGAACAAGAGGCAGTACCAAAGGCTAGGGACCTAATCAATACAGACATTGGTAATATGTCAGATCTAGAGTTCAGAATGACGATTCTCAAGGTTCTAGCCGGGCTCGAAAAAGGCATGGAAGATATTAGAGAAACCCTCTCCGGAGAGATAAAAGCCCTTTCTGGAGAAATAAAAGAACTAAAATCTAACCAAGTTGAAATAAAAAAGCTATTAATGAGGTACAATAAAAAATGGAGGCGCTCACTGCTAGGATAAATGAGGCAGAAGAAAGAATTAGCGATATAGAAGACCAAATGACAGAGAATAAAGAAGCTGAGCAAAAAAGGGACAAACAGCTACTGGACCACGAGGGGAGAATTTGAGAGATAAGTGACACCATAAGACGAAACAACATTAGAATAATTGGGATTCCAGAAGAAGAGGAAACAGAGAGGGGAGCAGAAGGTATATTGGAGAGAATTATTGGAGAGAATTTCCCCAATATGGCAAAGGGAACAAGCATCAAAATCCAGGAGGTTCAGAGAACCCCCCTCAAGATCAATAAGAATAGGTCCACACCCCGTCACCTAATAGTAAAATTTACAAGTCTTAGTGACAAAGAGAAAGTCCTGAAAGCAGCCTGGGAAAAGAAGTCTGTAACGTACAACGGTAAAAATATTAGATTGGCAGCAGACTTATCCACAGAGACCTGGCAGGCCAGAAAGAGCTGGCATGATATATTCAGAGTACTAAACGAGAAAAACATGCAGCCAAGAATACTATATCCAGCTAGGCTATCATTGAAAATAGAAGGAGAGATTAAAAGCTTCCAGGACAAACAAAAACTGAAAGAATTTGCAAACACCAAACCAGCTCTACAGGAAATATTGAAAGGGGTCCTCTAAGCAAAGAGAGACCCTAAAAGTAGTAGATCAGAAAGGAACAGAGACAATATACAATAACAGTCACCTTACAGGCAATACAATGGCACTAAATTCATATCTCTCAATATTTACCCTGAATGTTAATGGGCTAAATGCCCCAATCAAAAGACACAGGGTATCAGAATGGATAAAAAAACAAAACCCATCTATATGTTGCCTACAAGAAACTCATCTTAAACCCGAAGACACCTCCAGATTTAAAGTGAGGGGGTGGAAAAGAATTTACCATGCTAATGGACATCAGAAGAAAGCAGGAGTGGCAATCCTTATATCAGATCAATTAGATTTTAAGCCAAAGACTATAATAAGAGATGAGGAAGGACACTATATCATACTCAAAGGAACTGTCAAACAAGAAGAGCTAACAATTTTAAATATCTATGCCCCTAACGTGGGAGCAGCCAACTCTCTAAACCAATTAATAACAAAATCAAAGAAACACATCAACAAAAATACAATAACAGTAGGGGACTTTAACACTCCCCTCACTGAAATGGACAGATCATCCAAGCAAAAGATCAACAAGGAAATCAAGGCCTTAAATGACACACTGGACCAGATGGACATCACAGATATATTCAGAACATTTCATCCCAAAGCAACAGAATACACATTCTTCTCTAGTGCACATGGAACATTCTCCAGAATAGATCACATTCTTGGTCCTAAATCAGGTCTCAACCGTTATCAAAAGATTGGAATCATTCCCTGCATATTTTCGGACCACAATGCTCTGAAGCTAGAACTCAATCACAAGAGGAAATTTGGAAAGAACCCAAATACATGGAGACTAAACAGCATCCTTCTAAAGAATGAATGGGTCAACCAGGAAATTAAAGAAGAGTTGAAAAAATTCATGGAAACAAATGATAATGAAAACACAACAGTTCAAAATCTGTGGGACACGACAAAGGCAGTCCTGAGAGGAAAATATATAGCGGTACAAGCCTTTCTCAAGAAACAAGAAAGGTCTCAGGTACACAACCTCACCCTACACCTAAAAGAGCTGGAGAAAGAACAAGAAAGAAAGCGTAAACCCAGCAGAAGAAGAGAAATCATAAAGATCAGAGCAGAAATCAATGAAATAGAAACCAAAAAAACAATAGAACAAATCAACGAAACTAGGAGCTGGTTCTTTGAAAGAATTAATAAGATCGATAAACCCCTGGCCAGACTTATCAAAAAGAAAAGAGAAAGGACCCAAATAAATAAAATCATGAATGAAAGAGGAGAGATCACAACGAACACCAAAGAAATACAGACAATTATAAGAACATACTATGAGCAACTCTACGCCAATGAATTTGACAATCTGGAAGAAATGGATGCATTCCTGGAGACATATAAACTACCACAACTGAACCAGGAAGAAATAGAAAGCCTGACCAGACCCATAACCAGTAAGGAGATTGAAACAGTCATCAAAAATCTCCAAACAAACAAAAGCCCAGGGCCAGACGGCTTCCCAGGGGAATTCTACCAAACATTTAAAGAAGAACTAATTCCTATTCTCCTGAAACTGTTCCAAAAAATAGAAATGGAAGGAAAACTTCCAACCTCATTTTATGAGGCCAGCATCACCTTGATCCCAAATCCAGACAAGGATCCCATCAAAAAAGAGAACTACAGGCCAATATCCTTGATGAACACAGATGCAAAAATTCTCGCCAAAATACTAGCCAATAGGATTCAACGGTACATTAAAAGGATTATTCACCACGACCAAGTGGGATTTATTCCAGGGCTGCAAGGTTGGTTCAACATCTGCAAATCAATCAATGTGATACAACACATTAATAAAAGAACAAGAACCATATGATACTCTCCATAGATGCTGAAAAAGCATTTGACAAAGTACAGCATCCCTTCCTGATCAAAACTCTTCAAAGTGTAGGGATAGAGGGCACATACCTCAATATTATCAAAGCCATCTATGAAAAATCCACTGCAAATATCATTCTCAATGGAGAAAAACTGAAAGCTTTTCCGCTAAGGTCAGGAACACGGCAGGGATGTCCGTTATCACTACTGCTATTCAACATAGTACTAGAAGTCCTAGCCTCAGCAATCAGACAACAAAAGGAAATTAAAGGCATCCAAATTGGCAAAGAAGAAGTCAAACTATCACTCTTCGCAGATGATATGATACTATATGTGGAAAACCCAAAAGACTCCACTCCAAAACTGCTAGAACTTGTACAGGAATTCAGTAAAGTGTCAGGATATAAAATCAATGCCCAGAAATCAGTTGCATTTCTCTACACCAACAACAAGACAGAAGAAAGAGAAATTAAGGAGTCCATCCCATTTACAATTGCACCCAAAACTATAAGATACCTAGGAATAAACCTAACCAAAGAGACTAAGAATCTATACACAGAAAACTATAAAGTACTCATGAAAGAAATGGAGGAGGACACAAAGAAATGGAAAAATGTTCCATGCTCCTGGATTGCAAGAATAAATATTGTGAAAATGTCTATGCTACCTAAAGCTATCTACACATTTAATGCAATTCCCATCAAAGTATCATCCATTTTTTTCAAAGAAATGGAACAAATAATCCTACAATTTATATGGAACCAGAAAAGACCTCGAATAGCCAAAGCAATATTGAAAAAGAAAGCCAAAGTTGGTGGCATCACAATTCCGGACTTCAAGCTCTATTACAAAGCTGTCATCATCAAGACAGCATGGTACTGGCACAAAAACAGACACATAGATCAATGGAACAGAATAGAGAGCCCAGAAATAGACCCTCAACTCTATGGTCAACTAATCTTCGACAAAGCAGGAAAGAATGTCCAATGGAAAAAAGACAGCCTCTTCAACAAATGGTGTTGGGAAAATTGGACAGCCACATGCAGAAAAATGAAATTGGATCATTTCCTTACACCACACACGAAAATAGACTCAAAATGGATGAAGGATCTCAATGTGAGAAAGGAATCCATCAAAATCCTTGAGGAGAACACAGGCAGCAACCTCTTCGACCTCAGCCGCAGCAACATCTTCCTGGGAACATCGCCAAAGGCAAGGGAAGCAAGGGCAAAAATGAACTATTGGGATTTTATCAAGATCAAAAGCTTTTGCACAGCAAAGGAAACAGTTAACAAAACCAAAAGACAACTGACAGAATGGGAGAAGATATTTGCAAATGACATATCGGATAAAGGGCTAGTGTCCAAAATCTATAAAGAACTTAGCAAACTCAACACCCAAAGAACAAATAATCCAATCAAGAAATGGGCAGAGGACATGAACAGACATTTCTGCAAAGAAGACATCCAGATGGCCAACAGACACATGAAAAAGTGCTCCATATCACTCGGCATCAGGGAAATACAAATCAAAACCACAATGAGATACCACCTCACACCAGTCAGAATGGCTAAAATTAACAAGTCAGGAAATGACAGATGCTGGCGAGGATGCGGAGAAAGGGGAACCCTCCTACACTGTTGGTGGGAATGCAAGCTGGTGCAACCACTCTGGAAAACAGCATGGAGGTTCCTCAAAATGTTGAAAATAGAACTACCCTATGACCCAGCAATTGCACTGCTGGGTATTTACCCTAAAGATACAAACGTAGTGATCCGAAGGGGCACGTGCACCCGAATGTTTATAGCAGCAATGTCTACAATAGCCAAACTATGGAAAGAACCTAGATGTCCATCAACAGACGAATGGATAAAGAAGATGTGGTATATATACACAATGGAATACTATGCAGCCATCAAAAGAAATGAAATCTTGCCATTTGCGACGACATGGATGGAACTAGAGGGTATCATGCTTAGCGAAATAAGTCAATCAGAGAAAGACAACTATCATATGATCTCCGATTGGCTTATTTCGGAGGGAGAGGAGATGCAACATGGGGGGTTAAGGGGGTAGGAGAAGAGTAAATGAAACAAGATGGGATTGGGAGGGAGACAAACCATAAGTGACTCTTAATCTCACAAAACAAACTGAGGGTTGATGGGGGGAGGAGGTTTGGGAGACGGGGGGTGGGATTATGGACATTGTGGAGGGTATGTGCTATGGTGAGTGCTGTGAAGTGTGTAAACCTGGTGATTCACAGACCTGTCCCCCTTGGGGATAAAAATATATGTTTATAAAAAATAAAATTAAAAAGAAAAATTAAATTAAATTTAAAAAAAAACTAAGATAGTACAGAGGGTGTCTTTCAAATAAAAATGCTATCCAAAACTCTTAAAAAAATATTTAATGTAAAATATTTCAATAACTGAAAGAATAATGAAGAATTTTATAGTAACAGCTTAGTAGAGAAAAAGTTAAGCAATAACATTTGATGAACACTAAAAAAAGGAAAAAAAAAGGAAAAAAAAAGGAATATGAAGCTCCTAGTTTCATAGGAAACTATGAAAAAATACGAAAACGTGGGGGCACCTGGGTGGCTCAGTCCATTAAGGTCTGCCTTTGTCTCCGGTTGTGATCCCAGAATCCTGGGATTGGAGCCATTCTTCAGGGCTCCCTCCTCAGCAGGAGGCCTGCTTCTCCCTCTCCGACTCCCCCTGCTTGTGTTCCCTCTCCCACTGTGTCTTTCTCTGTCAAATAAATAAATAAAATCTTAAAAAAAAAAAGGAAAAAAACTTTCCTTATAAAAAAATAGGAAACACGTAGTAATAGTTCAGATACAAATCCAAATATATCAATAAATTAAATGTAAATGATCTAAATATATATCCAACAAGGATTTATATTAAGACTCTATAAAGCACTGCCACAAATCATGAGGAATACACAGAAAATGAAAAAACATGTACAAAATGTTTATACAAGGCAATCTGTGCTATATGACTTTGTTAAGTTTACGTAAGTATGTCATTGGTAGAATTCTAGAAACGGTCATCAAAATCTTAGAGGTGATTTTTACTGTGTCAACATTTAAGTGATGTTAATGTATTTATTATGATTCTTTACTATATTATTTATATTTTAGCCATGTGTACTTTTTTAAAATTTGGAAAATAACTACTTTTATTGTATATTCACCTTGTAGGTCATGTCTTTATTTCCCAACAGCTAAACAAATGTCATAGCTAGATAAGAAAATTATTTAAGCCTCCTCTCTCTTTAATAACACACATTTAAATTAAATTTAAAAAATTCTTTTTCTCAAGGAACTAAATCAGATTCAATAAAACTGATTAGCACCTTATTGACTATAGTATACTTCCATTTTAAAGATGTAAGTTATCTGAGACACAAAATATTTTCATTAGAGCTGAGTTAGTGAGCGAATTGGGTTAAAAGCTTCGCCTGTATTTCTCTTTCTTAGCGTAAACATAAATGCTGTGAAACATGGGATAAAAATAGTTCCTTATAAATAGAAATAAGCTAAAGTAGAGTAAAATCTATGTTTAAAATCCTACAAAGTACTCCAAAGTGAAGTTGAATTTCCTCTCTATAATCCTTTACTGATAGGTTTATATATAAGTTTATTAGGTTTATCAATCTTCTTTAACACACTTACATGCTATAAAACATCTGGTAAGGAAAAACAGAACACAGTATTTGACTTAATGCTAGTATAGTCAGGATATATATTTCTTATTATATTAGTAACAGACACAATTCCACAATACAATAAGTAAAAATGCTTCCTCTTAAAAGCAAAGTACTCCCTTCTTGGAAATAAATTACCCTGGCGAGGACCATCATGGGGCTCCGGAGAATAGGTAATTCACTTCAAGTGAATGAACCATCAGCTAAAGGGAGAGTGCTTCTGCTGGTGAATTTTAAACTGCCATTTCACTTACTGCCTCAGTTTCCTCATTTGAAAGATGTGGTAATACACAGTCCTTCTTTAAAAAGTAGAGATATTGTTCATCTATTAACAGGCAAATTATGAATATACTGACACAGATTTAAATCTCCTCAAATGGCAAATCCCATACACATGCTGAATAACCATGACTCTGGTGTTCAATGTACCACTCATCTGTTTTTTATTCACTCCAAGTTCTCAGCATTGTCTGAAACACACCTATGTTCTAAACAAAACTAATGCTCCCAGTGTTTCATCACAATAGTAACATCACTGGACGGATATCTCTTAAGCTGAATACAAAGTATTCTGGGGTCAATGGTTTGTTTGTTGTTGTTTTTTTTTTCCCCTACTATAAAAGGACTATAACTCTTGGGGCCTTTGGGTTAGAATGAGCAATTAATATTTTTTTCAATTGTGCAGCACTTATAAAATTGAGCATTTTATATTCATCTGGGTTCTTTGTTTACTCACTTTTGTGTAAGCTATTTGGAAATGAAGCTTTAACATTTAGTTGCTTTTCCCATTCTTTAGTTAAGAAGATTTGTAATGCATACCTCCCACACAGTACTTGAAAAATATATACTTTATTGACCTATTATTGGATGTTTTGTGGTTCCTTAGACATGGTTTTATAAAATTTCATTTTGGATTCTGGCTTGAGTTCAAGCATCTTTGAAAGTGAAGCTCTGATTACAGACTTATATGCATAGTATAAGTAGGAGTAAATGAACACCTCCCTCAACCTTCTCCAGACTCTCAGTTCTAACTTAATCTTCCTTTTTTTGGCTTCCCTTTAAAACATGTATACTAAGGTCAGTTTGTATTTGAATATTCGGCAGTTAATGATGTGTTTTATTGCCTTCTTCCTTTGGTACCATTTGCTGCATATCAACAGGTTATCTTTCCTCTTTGAGTTATCAAAAACAAAACATGGTCCCTCAGAAAGCATTGGGGATTTTCAAAGGACCATTACTCTTCTACACAAATGAATAAATTGCTTCTGTAGAAAAAGAAAAGGATCTTTGTGTTTTCCATCTCTCTCTAGCTTTCTCTCCTTCTCTCTCTGCCTCTCTGTCTCTCCTCCTTTCTGTTTCTTTCTTTTTCGTTGCATAATAAAACATAAAATAGTAGTATACATTGATGACTCTTTCAGTGCAGAAAGGCAATGGGGGAAGAATCTACCAAATGCTGAGTGCTAAACACATCTCACTTAATCCAAAGGCTGGAGTTAATAGCAAGAGATTCAGTAAGTGTGCCATATGAACCAAGAGCCTTTGAGCAGGAAGAAACTGAGTTGAATATCAGCTGCATTGTTTATTGAATGGGTGATTTCAAATTTACTAAAAAATCTACAACTGATTCTCAGTTTTCTTATCAATGAAATAGGGATAGATAATGAATTCTGCCTTGAATAATTGTTTTTCTGTGTCACTTATTCTACATAACTTTTCAACATAGATGTTCTTCAGACAGATTTCTCATCTTTCTGCCATATATTCTGACCTACTGGGGGTATTACCCACCATGCAGTTTTAACTCCATCTTTATACCAATAATGACAAAATGTGTATCTATAGCCTAGACTTCTCCAGACTCCTCTGTGTGTATGTATATGTGTGTGTGTGTGTGTGTGTGTGTGTGTGTGTGTGTGTGTATCTATCTATCTATCTATCTATATATCTCCCCATCAACCTGCTTCACAGCTCCTAAAACTCTTAATTGTATCTCAAACTTAAAATTCTAAAACCAAACTACTGATCTCCCTCCTGGCCTAAAACTGATTCTCTTCCATCATTTCCTTCTTCAGTGAAGAGGAAATCCTCCAATTACCTAATTCAAAACCCTGGAGTTATCTTTGACATCTCTCAAAATCTGTATAATTGTGTCTGTCATTCTAACAAATTGAATTCAAGAACAATCATTTTGTGTCTTCCCAGGGAGACACAACATGTATTTAAGTACTTTTTTCACAGTTGCATACTCCATACAATAGACAGAGTGATCTCCTAAATTGTAAATCTGACCATATTATATCTTACCTTAAAATCCAGTTATAATATAGCTAATGTTTATTGAGCATTTACTACATTCTAGACTTTGCCCTAAGCATTTTACATATATCGCCTCATTTATGCAGGAGATGGAAATTAATATTATTATTACTATATTCATTTTACAGGTGAGGAAACTAGAACAAAAGAGACTAAGAAACATGGATACATGTTCATGGATACATAACCACCAAATTGGGGGAGCAGACCATCCAGCTTCAGATTTCACCTTCCTAAGAGGACACTATACTCCTTTCCAGAAGCTCCTGTTCATTCTTGAGAATAGACAAAATAAAAAAATATCTAGCTGGAATGCTCTTATTCAAGCTCACCTTGTAGTGTGTGTGACTGACTTGTAGATTGTAAGACCACACTTATAAATTGTCAGGAATATAGCAAGCACTTTGCTAAACATAACCATTATTAAAAATTAAACTTTATGTGGCTCAGTTGGTTAAGCATCTGCCTTCAGTTCAGGTCATGATCCCAGGGTCCTGGGATGGAGCCCCCCAGCAGGTTCCCTGCTCTGTGGGGATCCTCCCTCTCCCTCTGCAGCCACTCCCCATGCTTGTGTGTGTTCTCTCTCTCTTTGACAAATAAATAAAGTCTTTAAGAAGTTAAAATTTTATAAACACAGAATAAATTTTATTTAAAATGAAGATAAAGATAATAATTACTCAAAACTCATCATTTCCTGCTTATCTTTTTCTCTTGATGTTATTTACATCTATTATATCTATATAGTAAAAAGAAATAATGGTGAAGTGCTACACATCTCTTCCCAATTTCATATTCAAATGATACTGTTCAGGGTCAGAGTATTAACTGCATGAAAATCTGTAAAAGTTACAAATTAAAGTTTGACTTACCATTTTTGTATTCTAGACTTAAGAAAATGATGGAGTGGAGCACCTTGGTGGCTTAGTCAGTTTAGTATCTGTCTTTGGCTCAGGTCATGATCCCAGGGTCCTAAGATCTAGTTTCATGTAGGGTTCCTGCTCAGTGGCAAGACTGCTTCTCCTTCTCTCTCTGTCACTCCCCCTGCTTGTGCTTTCTAGCTTTCTCTCTCAAGTGAATAAAATCTTAAAAAGTAAAAATAAAAACAGAAAATGATGGAGAAAAATGTTAGTGATAACTAAAGGTACTTAAAGCATTTGCTGACTGTTGACATTCTATTGTGACTAGAACAAAAAAAATTGAGGAGATGCACTTTCACTATTACCCAAATCAGTAAAGGCATCTCTCATACCATTGACGAATGAGTGAAGTTCTGACATGCATATCTGTTTTATTTTCATCTTGCTTTTTCATGTAAATGAAAATATCTTGTAACATTCATGTTGAGATTATATTCTCTCATCAGTTGCAACTATTGCCTGTGGATACACCAGATTGGAAAAAAATCAATAAAAGTATTCTGTGAGAGGGTGCCTGGGTGGCTCAGTGGTTGAAGCCTCTGCCTTCGGCTCGGGTCATGATCTCAGGGTCCTGGGATCGAGTCCTGCATCGGGCTCTCTGCTCAGCAGGGAGCCTGCCTCCTCCTGTCTCTCTCTGCCTGCCTCTCTGCCTACTTGTGATCTGTCTGTCAAATAAATTAAAAAAAAAAAAATCTTAAAAATAAAAAAAAATAAAAAAATAAAACTATTCTG
This sequence comes from Enhydra lutris kenyoni, assembly GCF_002288905.1. NCBI lineage: Eukaryota > Metazoa > Chordata > Mammalia > Carnivora > Mustelidae > Enhydra > Enhydra lutris. Next base: position 33,666,801 of record NW_019154101.1, on the reverse strand, counting down.
TGAGAATCAATTATATGGAACTGATTTTAATATTGTCTAAAAATGTAAGCTCTATTTTATTTACATATATAAATATATAAATATATAAAGTATTATTTATTTCTTACTAATTCTGAAATATTCTTCAGCTAACCAAAGAGATAGTCTTTCTTTTACTAAATTTTTAAAAAATGGTAAATCCATACTGTAAGCTGTTTTTAAAGCCATAAGTCATGCACTTTGTAAATAATACTCTTATTTCTATTTTTTTATATATCCACAGGTATTTATGGAACTTATAGACTTGATAACTATACAATATGTTCCAAAGTATTCTGTAAACTTGACATGTACTTGTTTGACATTGAGCTCCAGTAAGAAACTAGGCAGACAACTTAAAAAGATGATTTATGAGTATAGAAAAAATGAATAACAATCACCAGAAGACAGCATGTGTTTACTTGGCTCAAGTAATGGCAGACTAACCATATTCACACTTTCTGAAAGAGACTAGACTTTTAACATTTTTGAAATGTAATATTTATGTAATATACTTTGTCTCAATGAAGTACCAAGATATTGTGTAAACAAAATGTTGAAATAGAGATTGAATGACAGTACCAATGATCATAATTAGGAAGTAGATTTCATATCAAAATGATCACTTTCCATCAGTTGGACTTGTGCAAGAAAATAGAATGGGTCTATGTGAGAAGTAGGGATCACCAGATGTATAGTTAACCAATGCATGAGGTTGGCTAGAATGCATTTTGAAGGGCCCTTTATATTCTTGACCTGGTTTCAAATATGCGTACAAATTGTTAAATAATTATTTCTAAAAGAAGGTATTTCCTATGAAAACATTATGACAGCTAAAGGTGTATAGAAGCCCATTCTCGCATTCCGACTAAGTTAGTCATTGGACTTGGTTTTGTCTTAAATGCTAAGTAATGCATCTGGTATCTCAGAAGTATCCCAGGTAACTAATATATTATTCTCAAAGGACTAGATGGGAATCAGATCAAATGGTATTAACCTTCTATAAAAATAGACTTATTTTTATCCTCAAGGATTCAACATAGGACTTGGAAACTGTCAGTATACTATGCTTCTGTTTCATTTGAAGCACTTTCAACACCTTGATTTGATAATCCAGGAGTATAATATTCTTGAAATATTTTACTCTTGGAAATGCTCTCACCAAATAACTGATTTTGAATTATTATTTGTCATCATCTGCACAAAGAAAAAAAATCCTGGAAGGGATTGAAAATAAATACCAAATATCACAGAAGCCTTGCCAATGGAAAAGGATTACCATTAAATTCTAACTGCAAAAATTTACCCATTATACTTACTATCACTAAATGAAAAACAAAAATAATAAAAATAAGTGCATGGAACTGAAGGATATTATAAAAACATCTATCTCATCAATCACAAGAAAATATTAAAAGGTAGAAATAATAACACTATGTCCTAGTGTTGATTAGCAATTAGATTTGATCGTTTTTAAACACATTTTTTTTAAAGATTTTATTTATTTGACACAGAGAGAGAGAGATCACAAGTAGGCAGAGAGGCAGACAGAGAGAGGGGAAGAAGCAGGCTCCCTGCAGAGCAAAGAGCCCGACTCGGGGCTCGATCCCAGAACCCTGGGATCATGACCTGAGCCGAAGGCAGAGGCTTTAACCCACTGAGCCACCCAGGTGCCCCAGATTTGATCATTTTTAAACTTCACGTTATTCTAACATGTGGGTAACGAAGTTTTGACTACTTAGAAGAGAATTTAGCTTCAAATAATGGAAAACTGAAGCAACCATATGCAAACAAAATGGGATATATTTTTCCAACATAACAGAAGATCCAGAGGAAGGAAGTTGCTTGTCTTGCTTTCACTGTTCAATATTGCCATCAAAAACTCTACTCCTCTGCTCTGCAACCTCAATGTGTTGGCATCGCATTTTCTTGAATTGTATCTTATGATCACAACTGATTAATCACAAACCTTTGTTCTCTGGCAAAAAAATGTGTGCTCAAAATTGCAAAGTATATAAAAAAATGACTAAGAATTCAGGGCAAATGGGAATTTAGTATTTACTATTATTAGAGATGGCAGTGATTTCTCTAATATTGTGAAAGTATTTTTATAGAAAATGGAAAAATAAATGAATACGTGCAATTTAATAGCAGTTGATTTAAACTACAGAGTAGTTCCAGTAAGCCATCATTCTTGGCTACAGAATCAATACATTTTAGTTCTGGCATGGATCTCATGGGTCATCTGACCCAGCCTCTTACTTTATAGATAAAGAAACTGGGATACAGACACCTTAAATTATTTGCTCAAGAGCATGCAAGCTATGAAGTTGTGGGTAAGCAGCAGGCCCAGAATGCTAGCAAGAACATATTTTTTTAGGTACTCATAGAGATCTTTACACAGACACATAAAAAGACTCACCGTCTAATGGCTGGATTGGAAAGCATCCAGCATATTGTGATGGTACTGAGATCTATGTGGGAAACATATTCAGAATTTCTTTTTATCCTCATCCAGATTGAAACATTTGATTTAAATGTTCTGCATTAAATAATTGATTCCCAGTCTTTGTAGGTGGGATTTAGTAGAGTTGCACAAAATAACTGCGTAACAGTTAGCATGTAACAGCATCATTATTATCTGTCTTTCAAATATTTTTCATTTGGGTTGATCAGTGCTTTTAAATTTTACCTTTGGAAAAGTTGTCTACAAAGGATGAGAAAAATAGGGAACTATATTTAAATGGTGTATTTATCTAGGAATCCATGTGCAATTGTGCCATACTAAAGCAGAAAGTATTTAGAGTAACATCAACAGATGATATTTTAAAATAGGTAAAAAGAAATATAAAAGTATGTAGACTTATTGGCAGCAAATTGCCACAGGTTACAGAAAATGATTGGTGCAGAACAAAATGGTCATTCTGTTTGGAAAACATATCCTTCCTGTAACATGGCCCCTGAGTGAAACAACAAAATAGATGTATGTGTGAACCTTGAAAGCAGCATTTTCAAACAAGTGAAGCAAATTTATAAGAATTCACTGTATATATTTTAGCACCCTAACCAGAGAGGCATGTTACGGAGTCAGAATAACCCGAAAATGGGTTGACAGTCTCAGCTGCCTTGCTTGTACACCAGAAATAATAACAGTATTTACTTCACTGTGCTCTTATGAGAATTGAAGGCAAAAAGATAAGGCAAAGCAAAATACCCAATGCAGTGCCTGGCACAGAGTGAGCATGTGGTAGCTATTAGTGATTACTAGCATTAACAAGCTGAATCCTGCCCTTCCCAGAAAACCAACTACACCACCTGGAAGGAACACCTGCCTTTAACTCATAGGCAGGAAAACACAACATACCAGATCTCTGCACCCTTGGCATATACCTAAAGACTTTTTACATGTCTTAAACATCACTTCCTTGCTTCTAAGCACTAAGAGACAGTTGTATTTAAATGGCATTCATCAGTGTCATATTCCTGTCACTGTGTTGTCTTAAAACCAATAGGATTTATGAAGGAAAATAGAGAAGTTTATTATCTTATTATCCAAAATATATCCCATGATGTATAAGCCAAATCCACAATTTGAGAATCTAATACGTTTGGCTATTTTTCTTTTTCATTTTTTTAATTTAAATTCAATTAGCCAACATATAATACATCATTACTTGGCTATTCTTTATTCTCATTTTATTCCAGGGTAGAAGCCTCCCCATCACCCCAGATATTCTGAAAGTATTGGCTAGAATAGCATTCTATTTAACCAGCACTCTCATTGGAAATAGTGATTCTCCAAATATAGCTCTGCATTGATTTTTACCACCACAATAAGTCATCAAGTATCAGTGCCACTTAGGCAGTGGATACACGCACACACACACACGTGTGTGTGTGCACAATAGAAGGAGAAATAGAGATTGAGAAACAGAAAGAGACATTGGAAGGGGGAATCTGTTTTTATTATTGCTTCTTTCATCCTAAGATGATTCAGTTTTGGTGCTATGAAATTTGTAAATGCCAACCAAGATGCAAAACCATCATTGCCACACAAAATAAACTCTTAGATGAGCAGGTTTAGTTGCATTTGTCTGGTATGTTATTATTGATATGTTATTATTTCTGTCTTTCTATCTATCTTTCTGAGCATTTAGTATTTTTGCTCAAATTGAATATTCTTTATTTGTCCTATTTATGCAGTAAGAAATAGAAACTTGCATCAACTGACCTTCAGTATTCCTAGACTAAGCTTCATGTCTTCTAATAAGTCATTCTTCCTTGATGGGAGGGGCCACATTTTATTCATCTTTGGATCTGCAGACCTTGGCACAATGCCGCTGGTTCGCAATAGACACTAAATGACTAACCACAGTATTGAATTGAACCATACCATTTAAAATTGTCTTTAGGCAACTGTTTTTATATCTACCTCCTCCAGCTTTTCTAATTGAATTCAGATAATTTGAAGTGAGGTTTCAATTGTTGTAGATGGGTGGCATTTCCATCCTTAATTACCAGTGACCTACTCTTACCTATCAATGTTAACTCTGGGCTTTTAATGTCAAACATGACATTGATCCAGAAGCCAAATGTGATCCCTCAGTTTGGATAAGAGCCCAAAACTGTATTGTTTTGGATGACATTATCACACATGAACATTATACATACTCTTTATGATAATGCAAACTACATAGCATAAAAACTCCAGCACAGCTTCTATCTTAGAGGCAGGATGGAAACATCATCCTTATTGTAATCTCTTTGTTTCAACATCTTTAGCATGGTAAATTTGTGCATGTTCTCCCTAATCTTTTCTTTCAGAAAGGGGCTATAGAAAAGTTTTTTTTTAGCATTAATATTTTCTGGTGAATTTTATTAAAATTCTATTAATTCTAATATTTATTACTATTGTAGCAATCTTTTATAAATAAATAGGATCAAATTATAAAGTTTAATGATTAATTTTCTTATTTAATTTACTAAACTATTACTAAATGACCATCTATTTGACTATTTTCTTATTTTCTTAAAAATCCACCCTCAATTTATTTTCTAAAACCAACTGCACAATAATGAAAATCTAGGAATATTATGATATAGCTTGTAGTCTTAAAGTATAAATTCTAGAGAACTGATTATGGTCAGTTTTTAGATTTCATAGCTTAATGGGACTTAAGAATAAATTGCCCTATTTCCTTCATTGTGTAGAGAAGCATTCTAGGAAAAAAATAAATAAATAAAAGGAAATTAGAGTTATGCATGAGTTAATGATTGCCCCAAATTGTTATTGGTGAGATGAATCAAACTTGAAAGCAGACTTTCTCACCCTAGGTCTAAGTATTTTATTCTTAAATTGTGTGTCCCCAGGGCTCCTTGGTAACTCAGTTGATTGAGTATTGGACTCTTGGTTTCAGCTCGGATCAGAATCTCATGGGTCTTGGAATGGCGCCCTGCACTGAGCTCCACACTCAGCAGGGAGCCTGCTTAAAGATTCTATCCCTCTGCCCTTCCCCTGAATCTTTCTCAAATAAATAAATAAATCTTTTTAAAAAATCATGTGGCTTCTTTAATTAAACCCTTTAGAAAATATCTGAGTAGAGAATGTACGTGGGTGCCATTTCCAGACATACAGAGCTACACACTGATTGTTGGCAGGTATTACCAATTACTATACAGACAACTGTATATCACTACAGTATGTCACCAATCCAAACATTTAGTGACACTATCAGCTCAATGCCTTATTTGAAAAAACAACTAAATGTTAAGAGATCAAAAGACCGTGTTATCAATTAGAATGATGCCAGAAAGAGTCATGCAGTGTGGAAAGGTCACAGTTTTGGGGACCGTTTGATTTTTCTAACTAGAACCAATACTTAATATGTGATCTATTATTATTTATATATATCTCCTAATATTTACTATATAATACTATTATTTGCTTATAATAATAATAAAAAGAAATATCCAACAATTCTACAACATAGACATGATTGTCTTCATTCTATAAAAACAGTATTTTTATACAAAAGGACTGAACTGCTAAGAGAGAGAATGAAAATCCAGGCATACCATAACAACATCTACCAAAACAACCACCCTAAATAAATAAATAACTCTTGGTTTCTTCCAATATATCATTCTTCCTCCTTGTGTCAGTTTGGATTCTTTGGAAAGAAAATGCCAAAACAGAATTTGTAGTACAAAATTTTAGTATAAATAAATACTATAACAAATAAAGTACTAAAATAATTTTAGTACAAATTATTTTAGGTAAGTTGGGTGAAAACGAACAGAAAAGAGAGCAGAAGTGGGCAGGAAAAGTCCTCAGTCTGTGGTGCAGATCTGATAACCACTGAATAAAAGGGGGAACAAATGAGAAGGAAGAAACTCAGACTGTGGTGTAGGTCTGAGAAAGTCTGAAGACCAACGGTGATCTCTAAGATAAAGATTGTCAGGAGAGAAATCCTGTCTTCAGCAGAAATCACAGCATCCTGTTCTACTATCCTTGGACATTGATTGAAACTTTCTGAGGAAAGCATATCCTCAGCTACACTGCAATCAGAGATGATCACTTGAGGCAAGATCTCTCTTAAAGGGTGATTACAGTGGTTTACCCTATGGCTACCACACACTGCACAAGTCCCTCAGCAGCTCTGATGCTTCATTTCCTTGACTAAAATGGGAACACTAGACCTAATTTAAGGTGTTAGCATTTATTTGCTAGTAAATAAGTACTAGAAAGCATCTGGAAATTTACTTAGTACATAAAAAGTACTCTGGAAATATTGCCATGAAAATAAATATAGGGCATTCTATAATACCACTATCTCTATCTCTACAGATGTTTGCTAGTGGATATAAAAATAGGGAAATTGTCTTTCAGAATGTATCATTTTTAAGTTTGTCAGTCTTCATTCTGGATCTGTCTTCACTGGTGCTAGGGATGACCTTAACCCAAATACATCAACCATAAATATCTATGGTCAGCTACTAGTACTACGGAAGAAACATCATTCCCAAGGGTAATATTCTTGTTACTATTTTATTATCACACTCAATTAAAAAATTCTAAACTAAAGTTCATTGCGAAATGATTGCTCAACTCCCAAGTGAATTGAAGACTGCTAACTTAGCCAAATGAGATATGTCTTTATTTTCCAGTCCTTATCTGGATAATTTAGGATAGAAAATAAAACCAATGAGGAAGGGCTGAAAAATTGTTTATTTTAGAGTTGATAAGATTATGGGAAAATTAAATTAAAGTGTACTCAGTGTACACTAAGAAAGATAATATGAAAAATATAATGAGCATATTTTCTCTATCTTCACTAACAGTTGAGCAAAGGAAAATTAATGCTATCATAATAAATTTATTTAAGAATATAAAGGAAATTATTTTATAGTCAAGATTCAATATTATTTTTCAATATTTATTACAAATAAAGTTCTAAACTTTACAGTGGAAAATCATGAAAAGTAGTATAAAATAAAAGTCTAGACCATAAGAAGTATCCATTCCATCTATAACTTAAAATCAATAATAAAAAGTAAGGTAGAGTGACATCAGAAAAATAGAGTAGAAATTTTAAAACTTGGTGACATTGCAAAAGCAAGAAATACTCTGGCAAAAACTGTCAGAATTAACTTTTTTTTTTGGAGTTCTGGAGTCTAATAAAACACAACAATTGGGAATATTTAATGAAGAGAAAAACTGTTGGATTTGGTAAGAGAGCTCTGGGGCATTTTAATTTATGTGACTGCCATCTGCACAATCCGGTTTAGCAGCAGCCTTGAGATGGCAACCTGTATTACTGGTGCAGGTTATCGGTACCAAAGGGATCAATACAGACTTTGTTCTTAAAGAATTGTGGCGTGTGTTTTGGCTTGTCTGGTGGGTCTCTGAAGTATCATCTCAGGTGCTTGATGTATTTCATCTCTCTCACAGTTTCCACAAGATTGTGACAGCATCTCTAGCACTGTTTGTTGAAAGCATTTAAAGCTAAAACTATTTGCCATGGATACCATGGACACTTCTACCAAGGTATAATATTTGAGACAAACAATAGATAGGAAACTTGTGAATTAAGAGGCTGGAGAAGGAGAAACATAGGGAGGAAAAGCTTTGTAAACCTCTCACATATTCTGGGATACTTAGAAGTTCATGAAAATGACTAAGTCTGAATGCATGCTCAAAAAACACCTCAGAAGAAGAACCTCACCTACAGCTGAAATTCAGACTCTGTGTGGGCAAGAAGTAAAGGCTACAGCAGAGCTATAAATTACCTGGCAAGCATTAGAGTGTCCTAACGCAGAGTCAATCTGAAAAGATAAGGAGAGGTTTTTTTTTGTTTTGTTTTGTTTTGTTTCCTTTTTTCCTTTCTTTTTTTTTTTTTTTTTTTTTTTTTTGGTTCTAAGTACTTAAGAAAACTTCTGTCACATCTCTAACAGACTACAAAGCTGAAGAAACAAACAGACATGTCAGTGGCAAATAAAACAAAGAATGCAGACATATGAAAATTAGTTTAGAAAAAGAACTAGACAAACAACTACCAAAACAAATTGCAACAAACTATGGGGAAGGAGAAGAATCTGATTTCTAGAATTGCCACACTGTAATGTTCAAAATATCCCCCTTTCAACAGGAAATTATGAGACATGCAAAGAAACAAGAATGTTCATCCCACTCACAGGATAAACAAAATTAATAGTAGCTGTTACTGAAGAAGCCCTGAAATTGGGCTTCCCTGACAAGTAATTTAAAATAATTGTTTTTAATATTCTAAAAGAGATAATGGAAACCAAGATAAAGGAGAATGGTATCTCACCAAATGGTTAATATTAATTAAAAGAATTTAAAACCAAATAAAAATTCTGGAGGTGAAAAGTATAATAACTGAAAGAAAAATTTCACTAAAGCAGTTCAATAGCAGCTCTGAATAGAAGAAAAGAAATCTGTGATTTTGAAGATATGCCATTTGAGAGTACCCAATGTGAAAAGCAGAAAGAAAAAAAATGAAGAAAAACAGTAAAGAAAAATGAGACTTTTGGAACACCATCAAGCATACCAACATACACATAATGGAATCCAGGAAGTGAGGAGAAGGAGAAAGTGGCCAAAATAACATTTGAAAAACTCATGTCTAAACACTTCTCAAATTTGCAGACTGAATCTACACATCAAGAAGCTCAACAAACCAAACTTGTGTAAATTCAAACAGACCACACTAAGGCTTCTTGAAAACTGTTGAAAGACAAAGAAAAAATTATGAAAGTAGCAAGGCTGAAGTAGATTGTCTCATACAAAGGATCCTTAATAATATTAACAGCCAATTTCTCATCAGAAGTATAGAGGCCAGAGGGCAGTAGGAAGAGATATTTAATAAAATGCTGAAAGAAAAAGAAAATCTGTCAGCCAAAATTCTTTATCTGGCAAACTATCTTTCAAAAATGTTGACATTCCTATATAGACAAAAACTAGAGTTCAGCAGTAGCAGAAATGCCCTATATGAAATGTTACAGCGAGTCCTCAGGATTAAGTAAAAGGATGAAGTAACTCAAAACCATAGAAAGAAATAAACATATTGGTGAAGGTAACTACATAGATAAATACATAAGCCAGTATGATTATATTGGTAATTTGTAACTACTCTATTTCTTTTCTTTAGCAAATTTTTTCTTCATTTTTACTAATTTATTACTTTGTAATTTTTAAATATTTAAATTTAAGTATACTTGGCACATGATGTTATATTAGTTTCAGGTGTACAGCACAGTGATTTGACAAGTTTGTATATTAGGCTATGCTTACCACAAGTATAACTAACCATCTGTTACCATTCAATGCTATTACAGTATCACAGACTATATTCTTTATGCTGTGCCTATTATTCCCATGAATTATTCCATTTGTAACTCCTCTTTTTATCCCATGTACTTTAAAAAAATGCATAAAAATGATAATCTATTTTAATAAACACACATGTGTGAATATATAAGTTGTGACGATAATAGTATAAGAAGGAGCTACATAGAAGCAAATTTATATACTATTGAAATTAGGTTGGCATTAACTGGTACTAGACTGTTATCAATTAAGATGTTAATTGCAATCCCCAAGGTAACCATTAAGAAAATAACTAAAAAATACACATTTAAAGAAATTAGAAGGGAATCAAAATAGTACTATAGAGAAAAGTCAAATAAAAACAACAGGAAGTAGTAATGGAGGAGCTGAGAAATAAAAGATATGAAAAACAGAAATAGAAAAAAAAATTAAAATGATGAAAGTAAGCCTGACTTATCATTAATTAAATTAAATATATACATGGATTAAATTTTCCAATTATATGTCAAAGATTAACAGCATAGATTTAAAAAAATGATCTAATTATTATCTATTAGAAACTAACTTTATTTATTTTAATTTTTTTAATTTAATGTTTTCAGTGTTCTGAGATTCATTGTTTATGCACCCCATTCAGTGTTCCATGTACCATGTGCCCTCCTTCATACCCAGCACCAGGCTAACTTTAAATCCAAAGAGAAAAATAAGTTGAAAGTGGAAAGATAGAAAAAGAGATCTGTTGCAAATGGAGACCAAAAAGTTGGTGGCTCTACTGATATCAGATAAAATAACTTTAATGCAAAAATTGTTCCAAGAGGAAAAGAAGGACTATATATTATATATTACATATTGGTAAAACAATCTGTTTTTAAGAATTTTTAACAATTACAAACATATATACAACAACAGGGCTTCAAAATATGTAAAGCAAAAACTGACAGAAATGAAGAAATAGTTCTAAAATAATAGTTTTAGACTTCAATACCTTACTTTCAATAATAGATAGAACAACTAAACAAGAAATCAACAAAGAAATAGAGTAGTACACCATGACCCAATTAGACTCAACAGACATATATAGAATACTTCACCACCAACCATAGAATACACATTTATCTGTAGTGGACATGGAAAGATTCCCCAGGATAATTTGTCCAAGAATTTTAAGGGTGAGTCAATATACAAAATCAATTAATGATACACTATATTAAAAGAGTGAAAAACAAAAGCCACGTGATTATGTCAATTGATACAGTAAAAGCATGTAACAAAATCCAACACCCATATGGGTCTATCTAGAATATATAAGCCCACTTAAAACTCAGCAACAAAAGGCAAACAGTCTGATTTAAAAATTGGCAAAAGACTTGAATAGGCATCTCCCCATAAAAGATGCACTTGAGTGTCCAATAAGCTCTTGAAAAAGATGCTTAATATAATCAGTCACTAGAGAAATGCAAATTAAAACCACAATAAGATATTACTTCATACTTACTAAATGGCTATAATAAAAATACAAAAACAAAAACAAAACAGAAAATAACAAGTGTTGGTAAGCATGTGGAGAAATTGGAACTCTCACACATTTGCTAATAAGAACAAAAAATGGCCCTGCCACTGTGGAAGAAATTTGACCATTCTTCAAAAGTTAAAACAGTGTTACCATAAAACTTGGCAATTCTACTCCTAGATGTACAACCAAAAGAAATAAAAATAGATGTTCCAGCAAAAACATTTGAACATACAAATGTTCAAAGTAACACTATTCAAAATAGCCCAAAAGAAGGCATCAACTTGAATGTCTCTCAGCTGATGGACAGATAAACAAAATGGGTTTATCCAATCAATAGACTTTTACTCAGCCATAAAAAGGAATGGAATAATGACATAGACCACAACATAGATGGATATTGAAAGCATTATGCTAAGTGAAGGAAGGCAGAAACAAAGGCCACATGTTGCATAATTCCATTTATATAATATGTCCACAATAGACAAATCCAGAGAAATAGAAAGCAGGCTAGCTTTTGCCAGAGGTTAAGGTAGTAGGTACAAGGGAATGACTGTTTAATGGTTGTCAAGGGCTGGAGGGAGGTGGAAATGGACAATAACTCCTTGATAGGGAAAGATTTTCCTTTGGGATAATGTCAATATTCTGGAACAGATAGTGGTGATATTTTACAACATTGTAAATGTCCTAAAAGCCACCGGATTGTATATTTTAAATGGTAAAATGGTGAATTTTACCTCAAGTTAAAAAAGTATAAGTTAATGTACAGCACAAAATGGTTCTATGATAGACATCAAGAAGTGGTATATAATTCCTACCAAGTCGATGGGACCAAAGAAATGTTCTGGAGGAATGCAGAGGCAGAGAGTACTACAAACTTTAGAAGGGGAAATGATTACTAGAAGAATCAAAACTTGCTCTGAACTTACCAAGATGTTGAGGTGGGGGTGACCAAGGGGAGCTTAAGTGGGCCTTGAGGAAAGGGGTAGAAGTTCAGAAGCAAAAGAGAAAGCTCTGCCTGGGGTGGTTTAGCTAAGTTACCACCTGTAAAAGTGTCATTTTCTAAAACATGTATGGCGAATAGGTGACTCAAAAGCCAAATGTGGTTCACAGATGACAACTGTTTGGTACACATAGCTATTTGAAAATGGGGAAAATCCACTGAAAATTTGGATTTTGAACTTCTCTTAAAAATTAAATACATATATTTAGTATAGATGGGAATGGGCTATTTATTCTTATACCCTACAAATTGACTGGACCAAAGCAATAGTGGGACTTTTTCATAAAGAATCTGAAAACACTCTGTTGTATTATTTATTTTCTAGGCACTTAAATTTGAAACACAGGATTAAAGTTTTTTACTTGTTTTTAGCTTTTATGGTACCATAATTCTAAAGTAAATTTGCAAAGTAACCTTTGCATGAACCTTAAGAATCTAGGTAATAATTTCAAATTTTCAAGTCATTGTGCATCCCATAGAACCCTAAGGTACTCTGTGTAATAGACATCCAGTTTTAATTTTACAATGAAGCCATCCAACCCTTCTTATGAAATGAGCAGATTTATTCTTTCATAATTCCATTTTTGCAGTTTATAGACCAAATGGGACACATGTCCTAGGAAATGTTAATGTGGAAAGGATTTGTTCAGAAATATAAATTTCCTCTGTGTAAAAAACAGAATTTAAAGGAAGGATATCTTTTTTCTATCAGTTTTATAATGGAACCCTAGCATATTTTTCCATCTTCAAAATATCCCAATTCCATATATTTGTAGCTGAATATATTTTTGTTCTGACACAGCTGGAAAAAGCTTCAATTTAGCAATTTAGATTTAGCAAACAATTTGTGCATAATATGGCCCATTTGCTTTTGGTGTTATTTCATCATGATTTTAGAGCCAAAAATACTACAATATAAAAATCAGCAATTGAGTATGTGCAGTGACTCTGATGAACTGGATTTTCAATGGTGTTTTGTTTAAAATATTATCCAGCCTGCTTAGAATGTATAATTTTAAAAATGTCATGGCTTAAAAGGTAAGATGCCCCTTACTGGGTCTAATTTCCATTACAAATCAAGAGGACACAAGCTGTGGTATCACTCATAGCCTATGTGAGAGCTTAACCCTCTGACCCACCTCATTCTTCTCTATTCTTGAGAACACTGAACCAAGGCTATGCCTGATAAATTTATAACTTAATTTGTTTTTGAGACTGTACATCTAGATTTTATCCAGTTCCTAAAATGGGAGGCAAATTACACCCTACTTTCCAAGACTCCTCTCCTCTAAATAAAAGAGCAAAACTTGACTGCACTGATACTAATCAGTATGGGCTTTTCAGGATCTTCCAGGTGTGGCCCGTGGCTACACTGAAACCTCATTCTGTTCCAGTTTGGTTCAGCAGTAGAAGAGGCTATAAAATACATACACACGTGCACGCACACACACACACACACACACACACACACACACACACACACACAACTGACTAAGGAAAGGTGGTCTCAGAATCACGATCTCCTCCCTTGAGCTTCCAATAGATATTTGGAAGATAGCAAGCACTTGACCTTCAAACACTTGTTTTCTTGCCTTTAGGAATAGGGTTCTCTGGTGCTTCCCTGATTGTACCCAGCTTAACTTACTAAAAATCCTGTGTGTGTACTGCTCTAGAACTCACTCAAGTCTAGACTCTATTCTTGTACATTTTACCCTGATTCCCACTCTGCTCATTCAATCATTATTTAGCTACCCATCCGTCCTTTCATCCTTTCATACACTATCATGTATTAGGCACCTACTATGTGCCAGATTAAGTTGCCAGGCAAGTGAAACTAAATAAAGTCCTGCTAAGTGCCTTCAGAATATCTTCAACTAGTGAGGGAAAAGGGCACATTAAAGCCACAATTATGTGAGGTAAGCTCTGGTTGAATAATGCTTAAGATTTTAAGAAGGCTCAGATATTGAAAAGTAGTTTATGCAGAGGGTGTGAAGGAAGACAGAACAAGGAACAAGGATACATATGAAAGGAGTTTTAATGAATAGAATTAACCAGGCCAAAAAAAAAAAAAAAAAAAAAGGTGAGATGAGGGGATTAAAGGAGGTAATGAAGAAAAGTATTGAATCAAGGAGATAACTTGATAAGGACATAGGAATGAAAATCAACATGCTGTATGCATGGGGAACTACAGGTTAGCTCCTGATGCTCAGTTAAAAAGTGTGAGCCAGAGATCATGAGAAATGAGGATGGATAGATAAGTAGGATGAATTTAAATGTCTGCAGGCCTTGAATCCCAAGATCCCTGGGTCTCAGCATTCTACAGAAGGCAGTAAATATCCTTCCAAATTAAGCTTCTAGACAACTAATTCATACACTTACAGTTTTTCTTTCCCACTGTGAATATTACCTTCAACATTATTTCCCACACTTCCTTGATAAAAAGAATTAACTGGAGTTGTAAAAAAGAGCAAAGTTATGAAGCATCTCTAGAAGTCTGATATAATATTATGTGGGAGGGCACAGGAGTCTGGATTCTTAGCAAGGTTCTTATGATCAGACATGCTTGAAAAGCCTAACTGGTGGATATTCCTTAACAGTGATTTCTATCAAAATAGGATGTATAAAATTGGATGTTTTCTTTTTTTAATTTTAAAAGCCATTAAATACAATGAGGCAATATTCTATCCAATATTGGATAGAAATCAGTATTATAATAAAAATAACATATTTAGTATGCCATAGTAAAGGTAAGATTTAAATTACTTATTTCAGAATTATATGAAAACATTTTATGCCATTGAATAACCCCTGAATTAATTAACCATAAAATGCTGATAACTAGTTTTCTTCCTGTATTTTCTTTTTAAAAGGAAATGGATGAAAATACAAAGAAATGATGATTATCATTTTATAAATTCCAAAGATTAATTTCCATGTCCAGTTTAATTTGTGTGATAATGGCATTCTGTCAACCTTAATTTTTACTCTGAATTTTCACTTGGCCATGGTATATGTATTCACGTTTTTCTTTATGCTTTGCTAAGTATTCTTAAAATAGGTGACATTTTAATCCAGGGGTGATAGAGAAAATGTATCTGTGATATAAGCTGTGTGATATGTTCATATAGCTCCCAAAGTACCTTGCAATTCATCTACATGACAGCTGTTATTGAAGCTTAAGATCATTAGCACAGGAAACTTGGCAAGGACATAGGACTCAGTTATAAATATTGGCTTCAGATGTCATTTTAGGATGGAATTAAATTCTCTCAGGATGTAGTAGCACAGATTATACTAGAAATCTCAATTGAATCCAAACTTACTTGTGAGATTAATGAATTAGGCCAAAGGAAAAGCATAAAATAACATTTGAATTCATATTGTTCTTGACTTAAAAAAAGTTTTGGTAGCAAAGTTGAAGAGTTTGATTTTGTAACTTATAAGTTGTCTCACATGGGGAAAATTACTTAAGTTCTCTAATAGCCATTTTTTTTTCCTGAGTACAATTTGGATAGATGGAAACTGTTTTTTGTTTTCTTTTATTTTGTTTTCACAGTGCCTAGCACATGCTAAGTTCTTCTTCCTCTTCCTTTCCTATCCTTGTCTTCATTTTTCCTCATCTTCTTCCTCTTCTTGGTCTATTACTTTTAGTATAATCATCATTTTTATACATTTACTGACACGTCCCTTTACCTCTGTTTTCTAAAGACTTTTCAGTTACTTGAATATTTTACAAAATTACATTTTATCTATGAGAGCAGCTACATCAAAGCACTTTCTCAGTAACATATATTTTGGATAATAAATACTATTTATTCAAATATCTACTCTAAAAATTATTTGAGGCCCTGTATAAAATAACATGGATCCTAACGAGCTAAAAAAATTAATAAATAAGTGATGAAAATAAGAAGAGAAAAGAAGAGGTGAAGTCAGGAAAGTTAACATACCAATGAATGCCATACAATAATTTGTAAGAATTTGGGTTGTAAATATGCTTTTGCATATTTAGGATATGATAATGCATATCCTAATGATGATGATTGTAATAACCAAATAGAGAATAAGGGAAAAATTAGGTTTCATAAGTTACAGAGTTGGTAAGATGGGATCACAGAACAAAGAACAGTAGTGAAGGACAATCATAGCCACTACTGTTAATAAGAACAGACACAATTTTTTTTCCTTTAGTCCTCATGAGGTGAATACTGATTGGTAGAAAAGGCAATGGTGTTGGCATTCCTCAAGTAAATGAGTCCATGCCAGAAGGCACTGGCATAACCAGTATGAGGGTTGGAGACAAAAACCAAAGTGATGTTCAGTGAAAGCAATCCCAGGACTAGCCAAAACAATATGGTCCCCACTGTGGACGTCTATGAAGAGCTGACTTGATATAGGAGTAAGTTTTAGAATGTCTTAGATAATCTTTGCATATTTTTCAATCTCCAATAAATCCCAAACTAAATCCTAATAGGTAAGAATTGTGGGGCAGTAAGTTTAAAGTCATACTCCAGTTAGTACCTGAATAGCAGGGATAATATATTGTCAATTTAAGGCATACCATATGACAGTCATAGGACTGACACCTCATTTGGAACAGTTAGAAACTAGCCACAACATATGAACAGTTAGAAATTCATTTCATTTCTACACTGGTATACACAGAGGAGATAACATATCATCAGAGTCAATTTTTGTCTCAGAAAATAATCCAGCTTTGCTCTAACACACAGGATAATGGTCTGTGATGTTTTGCAGCTCCCTAATTTTGTTATAACTTAGAGAAAATATTTTAAAAATAATTCTAATTTATATTAATTTAATAATTAAATATACATCTGAAGAAATACATATCCTAATGTATGTATGTTTAATTATTTAATAAAATCTTATAGCATGTATCTGGCAATTCTCATGGTCTTAACATATCTATTAAAATATACTAGTATACCTCGACCCAACATAATCACGCTTTTATTAAGAAAGGTGGCATAATATTATGGAAAGTGCTAGAAACTAAAAGTACAGTGATCCATGTTCTGTTACAGAACTGACATTAATTTTCTGTGTCATCACCACCATGTTAATCTAAGTTTTCTTTTTGGTAAAATGAGAGATGGGTAATAGGTAAGTTCAAAGACCCCAGTACAAATTTCAAAGAATTCTCACTGACTTTAACATTTAAGAAGTTGTATGTACTTTATGCATGTTATAATTTTAGTCAATTGCTAAAACAGCCATATGAAGTTGCTTTTTCACCTTTCACCAAATACAAATGGTAACTGTCTCTTCAAACAGGAATGACATAATTATTCAGTCAACAATTCATTAAATCACTACACAACAAACACCCATAGGTTACATCAATAAGCAAAATATTAAAAATTGCTCACATCACCTGAGATATTCAGTATAGTTCTCATTTTAGAAATATTAAAACTAGGGGCGCCTGGGTGGCTCAGTGGGTTAAGCCGCTGCCTTCGGCTCAGGTCATGATCCCAGGTCCTGGGTTCAGGCCCCACATCGGGCTTTCTGCTCAGCGGGGAGCCTGCTTCCTCCTCTCTCTCTGCCTGCCTCTCTGCCTACTTGTGATTTCTCTCTGTCAAATAAATAAAAATATAAAAAAAAAAAAAAAGAAAGAAATATTAAAACTAATGACCAGAATATTTAAGTAAGTTCCAAAGGTAATACATCTAGCAGGATAGAATTTGAGTTTTGATTTTTCAACATCAAAAATTATGATCTTTTTCTAGTAAGCCATGCTCTTTATGACATGAACAGAGACTAGGGTTATAGAAAATAAAGAGATAGCTAGATAATTCAAGACATTCTGAAGAACAAAATAACAGTACTCAGTGATAAATTTTGTCAAAATTATTTCTTGAAGATTATGTTAGGTTTCTCATAGAAAGCACACAACCCCAACAAATTAGTCTGAAAAAACACATTTTTAAAAAGTCCTAAAGTGTAGGACTCCTGGGTGGCTCAGTCAGTAAAGCTTTAGACTCTTGATCTTGGGGTCCTGAGTTCTAGTTCCACATTGGGGGTAAAGATTATTTTTTTTTTAAATGTCCTAAAATGTGAAAATCCTCAATTTAATTATAAACACCCATTACTGGAGACTCAATACATTATATTTACCTTTACATAGTTAGAAAAGAGCCATATATGCCTCTTTTAACTTTTCCACCATGAAATTTCTGGAAATTGTCAGTTGGACTTTAAAGAACAGAGAGACCAAGAGGACTTTCAAAATGAATGAAATGGTTAGTTATAAAAACTACCTGTTTCAACAGATGACCTTTGCTTTGTCCCCACTTTCCTTAGAAAAGACATAAAGGGCATTGATTGGGCCCAAGACATGCTCCCCCCAAATATGGTGCATTGGCATATTGATTACTTTAAGATGAAGAAATATGAGAAAAGCAAGAACAGGAAGAATTTTCCCTGAAGCAGGTCATAAGATCTCATGAGAGAAGTACTTTCCTTATGCCCAGAGGAAAGGGTTATCCTTATCTCAAAAGACAGAGAGCAAGAGAAATCTGAATGAACAAGGTTTGCTAAGTTTCCCCCAGTTTACTACACTTAGCTCATATCCCTTTTTGTTCTACCATAGTTTCCTACTACTTTCTACACTTCATCAAACCTGGTATAAAAACACTCAGATTAACTGTTTCTGTGTTTTTCATTTCCTTGTGAAGTTCCTATGTCAAGTAAAGTTTACATTAAATAACTGCATATGCTTTTCTTTTCTTAATTTGTCTTTTGTCACACAGACCCAGCTGAGAACCAAAAGGATAGGAGGATAAAGATATTTTTCCTCCCCTGCAGAATAATACTTTCAGATTTCAGCTTCCTCATATGTAAAACATAGAGACCAGTCAAAATAGTACCTAAGGTCCTTTCTTGTCAATAGCATTCTAAGATTTTATTAAAATAATAGTTGTAGGGGCAACTGTCTGACTCAATAGATTTAGGATAAAACTCACAGGGTTCTAAGTTTAAGCCCCACATTGGGTGTAGAGCTTACATAAAATAATAATAATAATAATTATTATTATTATTATTAGGGATGCCTGGGTGGTTAATCCACAAACTTCAGCTCAGATCATGATCCCAGATTCCTGGGACTGAGCTCTGCATCAGGCTCCCTGCTTTGCGGGAAGCCTGCTTCTCCCTTTCCCACTCCCCCTGCTTGTGTTCCCTCTCTCTCTATGGCTTTCTCTGTCAAATAAATAAGATCTTAAAAACATAATAATAATTGGTTGTAAAATATTTATAAATAGAAGAACAGAGAAAGGGAGAGAAAAAAGACTAGTGTGATATTTTACAATGTATAGTAAAGCAAGAAAGACCAAATTTTAGAGTAGCAATGACTCTCGAGATTTTTTTTTTTTTTGCAGGAATCATATCTCAAAATAGCAGATAATGGACCCAAATGTGAGGGAGAGTTAACATCTATCTCATTCTTGGTCTTAAATCACTTAAATTGAAACCATGAGAGTCTAATAATTTCCATAAGAAATTATAAAATCATAAGGATTTGAAGTTAAATGTATGCACTATAAACTTTTGTAACTTATATTTTAAAATTGGAGTCAAGGTTATTAAATTTCAAGCACAGAATGTGAAGGAAATGAACTGCTTTACATTTCAAGTGAAATCTTTATTAGGAAAACATGAATCTACATCTGTAGTAGTCTTAACCTGCTTCCTAAAGCATTAGAAAAAAAAATGCCAGCATCTTTGTCTTAATTTACACAGCTGACTGTTGCGCTTTTAAAATATTGAATGATCAGGGCACCTAGGTGGCTCAGTCATTAAGCTGTCTGCCTTTGGCTCAGGTCATGGTCCCAGGGTCCTGGGATAGAGCCCTGCATTGGGCTCCCTGCTCTGTGGGAAGCCTGCTTCTCCATCTCCCACTCCCCCAGCTTGTGTTCTCTCTCTTGCTGTGTGTCTCTCTGTCAAATAAATACATAAAATCTTTAAAAATAAATAAATGGATAAATAAAATAAAATATTGAATGATCAATATATAAATTATAGGGTATTGACTATAATTTTCAATTTTTTGATTTTCCTAAATACATTAACAGTCAAGATAACCAGTACCTGGGACAATCTCAACTCAAAAAACATGCAAGGAGGAACCTGAAAATATTTCATGTTTATTAGGTTCTGAACATTTGTGTTTAAAAATAAGTATCCTGAAGATTTAAGGCCAACAACAAAACTAAACTAACTCAAACAATAACCACAAAAATCTGTAAGCATCAGACTTTCAAATGTAACTACCACCACCAACAAACAGAATTTAGGGTTAGAGAACCTATAAACCCCAGTGAAAGGTATGTTTAGGTCAAAGGAGTATATAATATCATCTTTGACATGAATTTAAAAAGGAAAATTAAAATGAGTTGTTCTTGATAAGATGATCATTTTCAAGATTCGAATCTCAAAACATTCCAGAATGACATATTTATGAAATGCTCGGGTAACTACAGACTGTTTTGGCATGTATATTGTCGCAATCTTACTCAGTTTGTAAGTAAGGTTAAGAATAAAGCACAAAACTTAAACTGGACATCCAGACGTCACGGCAAACCACAGACTTACATTCTTTTGCTATTTATATCATTTGTTTACTTTTTGCATTTCCTCAGCTTGGACAGGGACTTTCTGCTTCTAGTCAATTTCACTCTTATTTTTGGCGCATAAGTAAATTTTCCAGTACTTCTGGAAAATGTTACATCTAAAAAATTCTTAGCAAAGAGATGATGGAAACATTCTTATTGAGATTTAATAAATTGGGTGGTGATAATTGTCACTATCATCCCAGGAGATAGCCACAGCAACCCAAAACATGTCTCTCAATTCATCTCTAGGAGGCTGGCAGTAGTAAAAAATGTTACCTTTTCTTCATCCTTACCCAACACTACCATTCAATACTCCTATCCCATTTTAAAACAGAAATGGCCTCCAAGGTTAGCCTGGCAACAATTCATACATATTTAAGCCCCTCCTGAGTTTTCTGAATGATTCATTGAGAATTTCTGTCAATACAGTAGCCTGAAGAAGATTAAGCTTAAGCTGGTCTTCAGTGAGTACCATTAACTCCAGTCTCCTGTCAGTTATCAAATTCTTTTATATTTAATCACATCATGTTATTTAAAACTAAACTCTGGGGGCGCTGGGTGGCTCAGTGGGTTAAGCCTCTGCCTTCGGCTCAGGTCATGATCTCAGGGTCCTGGGATGGAGCCCCGCATCGGGCTCTCCGCTCAGTGGGGAGCCTGCTTCCTCCTCTCTCTCTGTCCGCCTACTTCTGATCTGTCTGTCAAATAAATAAATAAAATATTAAAAAAAAAAAAACTAAACTCTGGGGGCGCATGGGTGGCTCAGTGGGTTAAGCCTCTCCCTTAAGTTCAGGTCATGATCTCAGGGTCCAGGGATCCATCCCCACATCCTGCTTTCTGCTCAGCAGGGCGCCTGCTTCCTCCACTCTCTCTGTCCACCTCTCTGCCTACTTATGATCTCTCACAATCTCTTTAAGATTTTAAATAAAATCTTAAAAATAAATAAATAAATAAATAAAACTTTGGGATCTCATAAACGTACACTTCCCTGCCCCCCCAAAAACTGCCAAAAGGTAAGGGTATATTTTGTTTATAATAAATTATAGCTTTTATGGATTAAACATACTCTGTTGAAAGAGAATCATAGAATTAATTTCCATTTGTATGCTTGCAAAAGAAGTTTTCTTATTCAAATTCCAGCGCTTTCTGTTATTATTTTAACTGGTGCTCTCAACTTTATCTACCAGCTGTTGAGAAATAAATTTTACTTGTTTTATTGCCCAGTCAGAAGAAAATTTCCACACCAGTGTAGTCGAACTAAAAATGAGTAGGAAATTATAAATACAGCTTGAGGAGGAAGGAAAGACCATTTCCTTTCAGCCACTCTCAATTTGGCCTGACTGTATTATGACAAATACGGGGCAGCCTCAATATAGAAAGTGCTCCTATTGTAAAACACTCAGCACTGCCTGCAAACAGAACACGGAGATACAGCTTTCCACCAGGAATGCCTAGGAACACCCTGCATCCCCAGAGTAGTTTCCTACCTCAGAAACTTTCAAACTCAGTCAGAAGGTAGCAATGACTGCTGAGGGCACAAACATTATGATTAACAAGATCTTTATATCATTATAATGGAAATGCCTGTGACTACTTGGGGGTCTGTTTTAATACCCTTTTGAATCAGGGAATAACTCATTAGCTATTGCTGAAATGTCCTGATATGTGTCAGGAAGGGAGCAAGATAAACAGAGATTATGACTTATTTTGATAGGAATCTGAAGTATTTTGCCATTAATAATTTCTCCCTTTTAGTTTACACAGAGCAATTCTAAATATTTCCTGGCATACCTGCATTTTCAAATAAACCCTAAATTAAGGAGGAAATACAGCAATTTTACACAAAAATAACAAATCTTTCATGTTATCTTCTAGATTATAATTTTATACTTTACATTGAAATGTATGATCATTTTGAGTTGATTTTTTATGTAAAGTATAGGGTTTAGCTTGAGGTTTAGGGGCTGGTGAACAGATCTGTGACATGACACCAAAATCATGGTCTAGAAAAGAAAATAATCAATATATGGGACTTCTTCACAATTAAAAATGTTTGTCTTCCAAAAGATCCTATTAAGAAGATTGGAGAACAAGCTATAGACTGGGAGAAAATATTACATATCTGATGAATGACTTTTATCTGTGATATACAAAGAACTCTCAAAATTCCACATTAAAGCAATAATCCAATTACAAATGGGCAAAAAAAAAAAGAGCTAGTTCATACAAAAAGAAATATAGACAGCAAATAAATATATGATAAAATGATCACTATTACTATTTTAAAAAATGCAAATTAAAACCACAACAAGATCACAACGTAAATACCAGAATGTCTACATTTTTTTTAAAAAGATTTATTTATTTATTTTAGAGAGAGAACAAGAACAGGAGGGGCAGAGGGAGAGGAAGAGAGGACCACAAGAAGACTCCACGCTGAGCGTAGAGCCCAAAGTGGGGCTTGAGCCAGGACACCCAGATCTGACCTGAGTTGAAACCAAGAGTCAGATGCTTAACTGACTGCACCACTCAGGAACCCCAGAATGGCTAAAATTTATGAAGTTACAGAACAAAATGCTAGCCAAAAGGCAGAGAAACTGGATCTCTTATTCATTGCTGATGGACTGTAAAATGATAGAGCCACTCTGAATAATATAATTTGGTAGTTTCCTACAGAAGAAAACAGACACATACCATGCAATCCAACAATGAAACTCCTGTGCATTTCTCCCCCAAAATGAAAACTTGTGTCACTCAAAAAACCTGAACATAAGTGTTCATGGCAGCTTGATTTGTAGTAGTACAAAACTGGAAAGAACAAAAATATTCTTCAACTGGTGAATGACTACACAAACTGTGGTATATTCATACCGGAAATATTACTACTTAGTGCTAAAAAAGAATGAACTAACAATATACTCAACTTGTTTGGTTTTCGGGGCATTATGCTGAGTGAAAAAAGCCAATTTTAAAGGGTTACATACTGTATGTTTCCATCTATATAACTTTCTCAAGATGACAAAATTATAGAGATGGAGCACAGATTAATGCTTGCGGGACTTGAGGATTTGGAGAGGGAGGAGATATGTGTGACTATTAAGGGGTAGCGGGAGAGAGATCTCTGTAGAGGGAAAACAGTTCTGTATCTCCTTGAGGTAGCAATTACATAAAACCATACATGTGACAAAGTGACCCAGACCTACATACACACATTGTGCTCCTGTCAAATTCCTAAATTTTATGTTGTGCTCTAAGTACTTAATCAGATATACCCACTGGGGAAGCTGGGTTAAGGATACATGGGACCTCTTTGTACTCTTTCTGATTTCTTGTAAATCTGTACCTATTCTTTAAAAAAAATATATTATTTATTTATTTGACAGAGACCATAAGTAGGCAGAAAGGCATGCAGAGACAGAGAGAGGGGGAAGTAGGCTCCCTGTTGAGCAGAGAGCCAGATGCGGGGTTGGATCCCAGAACTCTGGGATCATGACTTGAGCCCAAGGCAGAGGCTTTAACCCACTGAGCTACCCAGGCACCCCAATCTGTAACTATTCCTAAATTAAAAAAAAAAAAATTAAAGTCTTATTAAAATGTCAGTTTTGGCACAGGCTATTGGATATACTAATGCCCCTTGTAAACTGAAAGTAACTCCATCAAAATTATGACATAGACTTTTATACATTACTTGGCGTACTTTATCCTAAAGATGAACTCTTTAAATGATATTATTTCAGACTAAGTATACTACTGGAACTCTCTTGCTTATGTCTTCCTGCCTCCATTTTCACCTCTTCTTAAAATAGAGAGCTATGCTGAAGGAGGGGAGTTATCCCTCCTCCATTAATAAGGTCCAGATAGGGCCTTGTTTCCCATGTGCAATGATGGACACCAAGGAGGACCAATGAAAAAGCTTCAACCTCCTGACCAGAGCAATTATTTTAGGCATAAGAAACGTAACTCATACCAGTCATTGTAAGTCCCCCTGAGATTAATTCATGAAATTAGAAAAAAAAAAAGTGTTTTATTTTTATTTGTTTTATAATAATTGATCACTTGTTTATAGATTTATGCTTGGTTTAAATTAGTGTGGGCTCTGTCTCTGTCACCTTTATCACAGGATCCTGATAAATATAACACTGTATAAATATAGATCCTGAAAATATTCTAGACTCACTAAATACAATATTTTCATTTGAAGAAACCAAATAGAAAAAAAGTAGGCCTATAATCCTTGTTAGAAACAATTTGAAAGACTAGATATTATTAAAATAAATATATATAGTTGCTGGTATTTACTTTTGACTTACAAAATATCATTTGGTTTGAGCGAATAGATCAGCTTGATTAGTATCCTGTATTAACTAATTTGATAAAATTTATTTATACTTGCCTCCTTCCTCAAAAATATGAGGTCAGCATTTTCCTAAATATTCCAATGATAAATATATTGCTACAATAAAATTTCTGAAATGTATTTTTATTGGTTACTTGGTTTAAAATGGTATATTTCAGGGATGCCTGGGTGGCTCGGTTGGCTAAGCAACTGCCTTCTGCTAAGGTCATGATCCTGGAGTCTCAGGATCCAGACCTGCATGGGGCTTCCTGCTCCACAGGGTGTCTGCTTCTCCCTCTGACCCCCCCACCCAGTATTCTCTCTTATTCTCTCTCTTTCAGATAAATAAATAAAATCTTTAGAAAAAAATAAAATAAAATGGTGTATTTCAGAAATCTTGCTATACTCCCAATATAAATGTCAGTATAAATAAAATTGAGAACCTGATTTAGAGTATCATTTATCACATGACATTAAGGTAATAAGTTCCTTCTTTGAGAGAATTGCAAAAGCAAACCTTTTAGTCTTCTATTATGATACAGGCATGTATCATAATTTACTCCCACTCTAATGATACAGTATTTTAATTCAAGAGTATTTTTAACATCTGTCAACCCTTGAAGAAACTAGATACAGGAAAATTTTAAAGGAATGTCTTTTAGTTTGTACATAAGATGTTAGCTTTAAATGAAGATAAAATTATAAAATATTTCTGCTGTATTCACTGGACTTCTTTGTATTGACAAGCTATGCCAAATATAGCCATTACTTCAAAAGTATTGCTTCAGCTTTAAAAAAAACAAAAAACAAACAAACAAACAAAACCTTCCTTCCCTTAAATATCTTGGCCTCTGCCCCTTTTCTGTCTCATGAATATGAAGTATATCATGATTAAGTTGCCTTTCTTGCAACTTCCTCAAATTTCTGGAAAACCATCTCCCCTTGCGGGGGTGGGGGCAAAAGAAAGAAAGAATCAAAAGGAAATGAACTCCTGAATAACAGATTATCTCTGGGGTTCAAAACTATACCCCATGACAACCTAAACACCCCAGAAAACACAGGAAGAAGTTTTATTGCCATATCTTAACATGTATAAAAAGTCATTAAATTTTTCTTGAAGTTTATATGTATGTGTGTTTCACACAATTTATTATTCAAACTGAAACTGAAAACTGGAGTTAATATACACAGAAAACGAATCATCTAGGAAATGTTGCATTGTTTTACTTTTCATTTTACCAGATTGAAAATTAGAAGTAAATGACTTTCTTTTTATTGAAGTACACATAACATAAAATTGATCCTTCTAATTCTTACAACTGAGTGGGAATTAGTGCATTCACATTGTTGTACAGCTTCTATATTAAATTTCAAAACATTTTCATCACTCCCCCCACAAAAAAACAAAAACCAAAAACAAACTTCTCCATTAATCAGTCATTTTACATTATCCCTTACTTTAGCCTCTTAGCAAGCACTAATCTGCTTTCTGTCTCTATCAATTTAACTGTTTTGGATATTTCACGTAAATGGAATCATATCCTGTGTGACCTCTTATGTCTGGCTTCTTTCACTCAGCATAGTGTTTTTAAGGTTTATTCATGTTGTAGCATATATCAATACTTTACTCTTCTGTATGGATAAATAATATTCCATTGAATGTATATGCCATATTTTATTTCTCT
The DNA here is from genome assembly GCF_002288905.1 of Enhydra lutris kenyoni. NCBI lineage: Eukaryota > Metazoa > Chordata > Mammalia > Carnivora > Mustelidae > Enhydra > Enhydra lutris. The sequence continues at coordinate 33,639,766 of NW_019154101.1, read as the reverse complement.
GTTGATGGACATTTGAGATGTTTTTACTTTTTAGCTATTGTGAACACTGATGCTGTGAACATTCATATGCAATTGTTGTTTGGACACCTGTTTTCAATTATTTGGGGTATACACCTAAGGGTAGAATTGTTGGGCCAAATGGTAATTGTACATTTTACTTTTTAAAAAACTATCAAGGGACACCTGGGTGGCTCAATGGGTTAAGCCTCTGCTTTCAGCTCAGGTCATGATCTCAGGGTCCTGGGATCAAGCCCTGTATCAGGCTCTCTGCTCAGTTGAGGAGCCTGCTTCCCCTCTCTCTCTGCCTGTCTCTCTGCCTACTTATGATCTCTCTCTCTCTCTGTGTCAAATAAATAAGTAAATAAAAATCTTAAAAAAAAAAACAACTACCAAATTGTTTTCCACAATGGCTACTCAATTTTAGATCCCTATCAGCAATGTAATACATGAGGGTTTCAATGTCTCCAACATCCACGCCAATATTCATTGTTGGTTGATTATTATTATTTATTATAGCTATATATTCTATGTTGTCAATAGTATATATTGATAATATAAAATATTATTTTCATTATTATAGCTATGGTGGGTATGAAGTAGTATCTCATAGGTATTTTTGTTTTGTTTTATTTTTTATTGAGGTATAATTGACACACAATAATAGTACCTTAGTTGCAAGCATTGTAGTTTTAATTTTCATTGCCTTAATGACCAATGATTTTGAGAAATTTTTCATGTGCTTGTTGGTCATTGGTATATCTTTAGAGAAATGTCTATTCAAGTTCTTTGTCCACATCTTAATTGACTTTTGTATTTTTCTTGTTGAGTTATAAGAGTGCTTTATATATTCTGAATATTGGATACTTATCAGATATATGGTTTAAAAATATTTTGTTCTTTTTTTTTTTTGATCTTTGGGTTTTCTTTTCACTTTCTCAAAACTGTTCTTTGATGCCCAAAAGTTTTTAATTTTATGAAGTACAATTTACCTATTTGTTTTTCTTTTGTTGCGTGTACTTTTGTTGTCATATATAAAATTTTTGCCAAATCCAACATCATGATGATTTACCCTTATGTTTTTTGCTGAGTTTTATAGTTTTAGCTCTTACATATAGGATATTGATTTATTTTGAGTGAAGTTTTGTATATGGTGTGAGGTAAGGGCATTGTAAGATTTTAAGGCACATCTCATGAATATTTGAGCCACTGAAAAAATAATTCTGACAAAATAAAGGATTATTTTACTGTGATTTATTGTCCTTGATTTAAAAACATGCAAATGTGGATTTTGTAATGTATGGTCCCTACAAAACTTAGAATTAGTTAATACTACTCTGGAAATATCTATATTTGATTTGCTAGATGCATTAGACGTACTGTGATTTCCTTATTTGTTTCTGCTGACAACTTTACTACTTGAGCCCTAGTCCACCAAATCTAGCAGACTCTGGGCAGTATGCAAAGCTGTAATATCCATAACATGTCTGCCAGACTTCTTACAGTCCTTAAATCTGGTGGTAGGGGATGAGGTTGTAAAATTTCTTTGTGATTATAACACTTAGAGATGGCTTTCCATTTTATAAAGTTCTTTAAGCACAATATTTTACTTAGTCCTATTACTCCCTTTTGAATTAGACAAGACCTGTACTTCTTCATTATTTTATATATAAACAAATTAATCTTTGCAGAACTAAATGATCTTCCAAGGTATTTTGACAGAAAGTAGCAGATTACTACTCAAAACTCAGCCCTTGAACTCTGGGCCATTTTTTTTTCTTTTTTCTTTACTCAACTATGGTGAGTCAGTGTGATTTTTGAGCAAATTTATAAGAGGGGTTTATCAAAATTTATTTTAACTCATTATTGAAAATCAGATTTAAAAATAGTAAAAAGCTATGACATGCCATTTCCCCTCCAAATGAATATGTGGTACATATTTATAAGCTTTTAGTACAATAATTTTATAACCAAACAGCTGCTGAAACAATGAATTTTTATGACCAACATCTCAGTTAATGTTTTTCTCCTAAGCATGATAAAATAAAGTTTGTGTGACACAATTCATCTACTACAGATGCATTTAATATAAGTATCAGTGAAAGGATAATCAACAAGAGGAGAATTCATGAAATGAAGTCACATTGGCAGTAGAGTAAAATAAAAACACAAGTTGATTATCTAGGTTTTTAACTCGTATGTATGCCTGATCATATTGAACAATAACTTGCATGATTCGTTAAAAGAAATCAAAACTAGGACTTCTTTTTTTAAAAGATTTTATTTATTTATTTGACAGAGGGAGAGAGATCACAAGTAGGCAGAGAGGCAGGCAGAGGGAGAGGAAAAGAAGCAGGCTCCTTGCTGAGCAGAGACACCCCCCCCCCCTCCGCCCCATACGGGGCTCTATCCCAGGACTCTGGGATCATGACCTGAGCCGAAGGCAGAGGCTTTAACCCACTGAGCCACCCAGGTGCCCCAAAACTAGGACTATTTTTTTAGAACTACGTGGTAGACATTCATCTTAGGCATAGTCAAATCACACATATTAATTGAGCACCTTTCACATGGATAGGTCCATATTTGATAATAAAATAGGATAACAGTCTGAATAAGATTTAGTCTCTATGTTTAGTTTACAATCAAAGAAAGGTGACATATATGTATGCAGCTAACTAGATTATAAAAGAATATGCCACAGCTAAGGTAATGAGCTGCCCTGCAAGGTAATGTATTTCCTCTCCCTGGAGGTGTTTAAGCACAAACTGGCCTTCCCCTCAACAACATTGTTATAACAGAAACCGATACATGGGTAGAGACTGGCAGTGAATCACTTGTAAGAGCACTTCTAATTTTAATATAAGCTCTAAAATAATATAGTTTACAGTTAAAGCTGTAAAATAAACCCCTTCTAGAAGCATTAGCTTACTGCTGTATTAATGTTTTTTCCCTGCTTATGATTTTCTTTATTCATTATTCATATGTACTTGTGGGACATTTTTATTACTTCTTGAATGAAACATTTTCTACAAGAGAAATAGGAGGGGGGCCTGTCTTTTGTAGTAGGAATTCCATCCAAGATAAATCCTATGGTTATTCCAAGTGACTTTTTTGTTGTTTATTTCCTTAAACAGCCCTCTTGCATCTGAGAAAGTGATTCCTCCACCAGAACACCCTGAGTTAATGCTATCACATTACTATTATATACTGGATCAAAGGTTTGTGTAAAAAAATTGAAATATAGTGTAATTAGTAGCTGAAGGCCTAACTAACAAATGTAAAATAAATTTTAGAGAAATACAAAATGTTATTTGGCACTGATCACTACCATACAAAGCATGTCAAATTAAATAGCATCCCAATATGCTAACAATGTGTTTTCTAAAAGGTGAAGAGGTTAATTGTGTTGTAAAAGGAATTTCCAAAAGAATGCATCATCTATTTTACATTGAAACTTCAATTTACTATGGCAGGAAACCGTATTACTGAACTTTGCAGATTAGCAAGTAATTGACCAAACATTCAGAAATAGTTTTCCCTAATTGTTGATTGTTGGAGCAGCATATATTATGATATTTAGTGATCCTAATTAAGTTTAATAAACTAAAGTGATCTTTGCTATGAACTAAAATTTTTATTATACATTTTTAAGTTAATAAACTTATATGAATTTGCTAAAAGATTCCTATGATTAAATTTGTCATGGTTGATATAAAACTGTTCAGCCATTTGGAGGAAATGATTTTTTTTTAATGTTTTATGTTAGCAAATGAGAATTACTGATTATTATTCATCCTAACAATATTCAATTCTCAAATTATGAACTGAATACATCTTCATTGTGGCTTATGGTAATAAGTAAAAAGTTTAAAGTTTAATTAGTTATACAACTGAGTTGGGCTTTTTTCTATAAATCCTATTGGTTTTGTTTTCACTGAGAGGTTTTTTGTTTTGTTTTGTTTTTCCAACTTGTCTAGCTTCTGAAGGGAATAGAGAACCCAGTGAAGATTGATGAATTCCTCAGGGGGACTACATCAGTAAGTGTTCTCTCTCTTATGTCTCCTTCCTTTTATTTATTTATTTTTTTAAGATTTGTTTAAAAATTTATTTGAGAGAGAGAGAGAGGGAGCACAAGCAAGGGGAGTTGCGTGGGAGAGGGAGAAGCAGGCACTCCGTGGAGCAGTGAGCCCGATGCTGATGCTAGACCATGAGATCATGACTTGAGCCAAAGACAGAGGCTCAATTGACTGAGCCACCAGGTGCCCCCAGGTATCTCCTTCTTTTTAAGGAATGTACCACTCCTTAGCTGAAGAAATACCAGAGTGATTCTTAAAATGTAAAATTATTAGTACCTAGAAAACATTACCAAGAATTTGTTAAGAAGGGCAAGACTTTAAATGTTCTAGTTAGCCAACAGTTTGTATTAACTCCAGCTAATTTCCTTAGTGCTCATCCCCTATCTTTCACTGTTATATACATATATATATATATATATTTTTTTTTTTTTTAAACTGGTGCTAACTTAATGTAATCTGCAAAGGCACAGTCTGTCCCAGATAATGTGTAATAGAGATAATTGGTATTGACAAATGTTTGTAGATATGTGAAATATTCATATAAGATTTGGGCAAATTCAAAATGATTCTTATATTTAAAACCTGCTCCATATCATTATTTTAAAGGTAGAGTATGATTAATTAGTTCACGGGCATTTTAAAAAGCCACATTAAATGAACAGCAGACCAAACTGAGGGAGGAAGCCACTAAAAATTAAGTTGTTAACACGGTTCTAATTTACATGAACATATAGTCTTTCAGTTGCTATAAAAGAAAACTCAAGTCACAATAGCCCACACTATAAAGGAGATGCGTTGGCTCATGTGACCAAAATGTTCTGAACTTCCTTTTCTCCTTTCAGAGAACCTTGCTTTGGCAGTTCACATGCTGTGACCAGAGTGTCCTCTCTCTCTTTCTCAGTTCTGCCTCCTCGGTGGGAACTCTGTTCTTAGAGACCGCCTGTCCTCAAGGCCCAACGCTGGTTCATGGTGCTTCCCCAAATTCTCCTCTTTCTCATTAATGTCAGAGAGAGAACAATAACGAAGTAGTTCTATAAGAAGAATAAAAAAAGCATCTTTTCTAGAAATCTTAGGGAAGATCACCTTCAATTCCTTGGGTGCATTTGGAACAAAAACTCTGCATCAGTCACTCTGTGATGATTACCCTAAGTCAATGAAGCTTTAGTTCTATGGCTGCAGAGGGGGTCAACTTCCTCTGAAATATATGAGCTTTGTAGGGGAGGACAAATCCCCACCAAAAATTGAGATAGGTTTTTATCAAAAGGAAAAAAAAAATGGACCACTAGAAAAAAGGTGCATGAAACTTGTGTGATGCAACTTTACCTTTCCACTTATCCTCTCTTTGCCTTTAAGTAATTAATAGAAAAATCATTTTTGTAAAGATCAAAGAACACAAAACTGATGAACCAATTATTCTCATTCCTCTCATTTAGAGCCCATTACCACATGTGTTTATTACAAAAGGCTGCCACCCACCCCACTTAACATCCATGGAAAATAACTAAAGAAGTTGCTGAATCATAGTCTCTTTGACAATATATGTCACTGGCTAATTCTTCAACAGTAATACAAGTAGTCTTCTAATAAATACAAGTAGTCTTCTCTCTAAATGTAGAAAAAGGTAAAGTTGTATAAAGTCCTTCCACCATTTAATCATATTCTACATTCCCATACATTTCCAAAGAAACCTGTGGGCCTCAGTTTCTCAGTCTGCAGGTTCTGTGGTTTTCTAACTGGACCCCAGGGTCAATTAGCATAAATCCAAATATGAGACAGCGGGCATATAGAATACGTGGATAGATGAAAAGAATTATTACCCTGGCACTTGGATTTAGGTTCTCTATGCCCAAATCCTATGTGATAGGGTCTACTAAGTAGGAGAGAGTTCACTGTACAAGCAGGAACTGTGCCAGATATCTTCTATATTCTCTTTCAGATTCACACTCTGCCTTTCTTCACCCTGGACTGTGATCCAATAGCTAACATGTATCAACTACTTGGATTCACTTGTGTCTCTGATTTCTGGCTGGGCTTGGCCATTAAAAGGAACCACAAGGAAACAAGCAGAGAGATGGAGAAGCGTGTCATGGAAATTTTTTCCCCAGTTCTGTGTCCTCTAGTAATTCATTGTGGGTTGGCTGTGACCATCCATAAAATCCCACAGGTCCTGTTAAGCAGTCTTCCCCAAAGAACTATCTTCCCTGGTTCCAGTAACTGCTTCTTCCCCTTACCCAGTCAGATATAGGGATATTCAGAACTCCCCACCATGACTAACCTGAGGGTCAAATTGTTGGATTCCTTACATACACTTTTATACTTTGTCCACTAACTAGGCTCATTCCAGTTTACCCAATAGAAAGTACTATTTCTTGCCAGGACCATGACTGATCCTATGGTCAACAGGAGTATGGGAATAATATAAAAAAGAACAAAAAGTGAAAATAGCCCAATCACACTAGAAAGACACATTAAGGGAAGTGAGAAATAAGGTTTAACCATAGGTGTTGGGGGGTGGGGCGGTGAGATGATAGAGACCTTAAATCCAGCAGACTTTTTAAAGTTTGGTTAACATGAATAAAAGAACTACAAAATGTTTTTTGAGTATGATCAAGGTATGTTGGAAATGTCATTTAATATTTCTTTCATTGGTTTGGTGGACTGGTAATGGAAAAGACTTAAAAAAGAAAGAAGGAAAGTTTAAAGGAATGTAAAGACATGTGGACAAAGATGGATATAAGCCTGATCAGGAGGAGTAGATTAAGAGGAAAGGTGAAGAAAAATGGATGCCTAGAGTCTTTTAATTATGGAGAGCTGAATAAGAAACATGAGAGGAGAGATACAGAGTGTAATCATATAATTTATCATCCAAAACTAAACACCTCTGGAAGTGATGAAACTTCCACTAATATATAAGGCAAGACAATAGATGTTTAGTAGGATTAGCTCCCATTAAACAGGGACACGTAGTCAACCAAGAGATAAAACATTTCAGAATAGCAAACCTGAGTTCTTTAGGAAATAATCACTTTTGTTGAGGCCAAAGAAGTTAAGCACTAAGGCCAATTATGTGGGAATGGGGGAAATAGATAAAGGGTCATTTTTATACATAAAGTTGAAAATGCCCAGATAGTATATGGCACTATAGGACCAAATGCATGGTCAATCAGGAACACAGGATAAGAAATATAAATTTGAGTCTTGTCAACATAAAGAATGAATTGTTCTACAAAAGAGATAATTTCCCTGACAGAAATTCCTTCCCTCTTAACTATTTATGCCTGTGAATTACTTCCTCCACTGCAGTCTAAGATCCTTAAGGTCAGGGCCAGCCTCTGATTCACTTTTGTAAATCGCCAGGCTTAGCACACTGTTGTATATCTAAAAGAAACTAATAAATGTTCGTTGAGTTAGACATTTTACTTAGGACACTTGAATAACATATCCATTACCATGTCTCTGTCCTGCTACCACTCTGCCATACCTCATCCTTTACCTAAACAAACCTACTTCCTACTCAGTTCTGTTTGCTATGCAGAAAAGGAGAGTTTAAGAATCAGTGTCTAGCCAGGGACTGAACTATTCCTGTGTTGTTGAAAGTAAGCCAGAACATAAATTAACTATTATACATAAAAGTCTGACATCTTGTCTGGACAACTGAATGGGCAATAGTTTCACTGTAGAACTGGCCAAACAGTGTTATATATTTAAATGCTGAATTTTTCCTACTCTCTTCTTTATGTTTACTTTGGTGAAGGTGTTTTTTTTAGGTTTTATATTAGGAGATGTTATTTTTTATTTAAATAAGATGAATGGGGGAAATTTTTTCTGTATATTTATAACATTTTGATGTTCCAGATCAATATTTGACCTCTAGCAAGGCAAGTGTAACCTGGCTGCCTACTTATTCTCATATTTTTGGCCCCTGGTTTTACAGATATGACTAATGTCTTCCTTATCCATTTTACTTTTTAAAAACCAGCTGCCATTTCATCATTGTCATAAAACCTGCTTCCCTGTCTGTATCCAATAAATATGAAATACATGCTGATAGAGTTTTTCATTCATCATTTGGCAAAAGTTTACCAACTCTTTGAAACAGTGCTAGGTAAAATACATGAGATACGGATTTTGTGGGTCAGGAAACACAAAAATATTAAAACATTGTCCCTGACCTCATGCAGTTATAAATTTTTGTGGTGACTGAATTTTGTGATTCTTTTGTCACAATATTACTTGACAGAAATAAAAATGTCTTAAGTGTTATAGAACCCCCACACCGTTTCCCTCCTGCCTTCCTTTCCTCCTTCTATTTAAGACAGCTATTTTCAGAGCATGTCAATATTGAATATTCATTAATTTTCAAAGTCCTGGGTTTTTGCCAGTTTAGATTTAGTTGATGTTCCATTACACTGTTGAGCAGATTTCATGGTTCTCTAATCAAATTAGCTCACTTCTAAACACAAACATTTTTATAAGACACTTGCCCAAAGCAATTATGACTTAGGTCCTATCTTAAAAAAAATCAAGCAGCAGGTTATGAAGTTCAGCACATCATCTGCTGTGCAAAGAGACCAACACACAAGAGGAACAGCCAACCTTCCTACAGCATATACTGTAGATCACACAGTGTAACACACACTGTAGATCAGAGAGTTGTTACATCACTAATATTCAAAGCCCCCTGGATTTCAATTATACTTTATTTATTATCTTAGCTGCTTCACCACTTGTGATGCATAGTAATCTTCCGCACATTCACTGCTTTCACCTTGATGGTTGTGAAGTATCTTCTATGATGCATTTTGTCATTTAATATTACATTTACTATGCAAAACACAGCTAAATCTTGACAGGCCCCATAAAAACCCATCCTAAATGAACCATTATATTGTATGCTGTCAACGTAGACTAAAAAAATACAGTGCCACTCCACTACGCTTGCAGAAGCAGCAAAAAATAGTGGGTGATGTAGAAAATTGTGAATGATGTAGCTTCCAAAAAGGCGATGGCAACTACACGTTTTGCAGTTGATAGGACGTGTCCCTGGTTGGGAGATGGGGTGAAGATGACTGGAGAAAAGGCAACAATTAATTCAAAATTCATTCCTTTCATAAAGTAGTTTTTGAATTCTTATGGGACAGTCAATTTTTAACAAGACCTCGATTGTCTAGAAGTTCAGCCAACACAGGGGAACAACGAGGTACACATATGCTTGTACAAGACGACTGCAGTTCGGAGTGTAATAACAGCAGACAGACCCCGGCAGTGGTGAAGGGGGAGTGAACCGCAGCCACTCGTGCTCTTGGGAAGCTATGTGCTCATGATTCCCAGGTCCTGCTAATCTTCTCAAGGGTTATGAAATATAGTGTTATTAGCCTGCTATGTTGGAATCACAGGGACCAGTGAGTTCTGGAACCTTTGGCACCTGAAAAGTTCCCCTAGGCACAGAGGTGGTTTCTTCTCTCATCTGCATAACCAGATCATCATGAAAGTAATGAATACACAGATTCCTGTGCCCTCTGCCAGAACTGCTCTACTTAAGTCCTGGAGGAGAGTCTGTATTTTTAAAAAGTGTACTGGGCAAATCAGATGGTCTGCCAGGCCTTGGAGACACAACTGTGTAGTTGTGACTTGCCAGATATCAGAGTCCCTACCACCTATGATCAACACTGAAATGTATTTTCTGTTCCTTACAATCCCTGGCCTGATAAAAATCATCCGTTTATCTCTCACCCCTCAGCGACCACTTTTTGGGGCCAAGCTAACAACCTGGTGACTCTAGTGTAAGAGATACATACTTCTCCAGCTTTCTCTCAACCAGGATCATATCATCTCCAGGTGATTCAATAGCATCTTGAAGCAAAGGGAGTCAACACACTACAGCATTGAAAATCATGGCTTACATTTTTTAACAAGAGTTAGAGCACAGAAGTAGAAATTTGTGTATTTTATTATCTATAAAAATGAGCTTGTTCAAAGCTATCAATGCACAATTTTTTTATTAACATATAATGTATTATTTGTTTCAGGGGTATAGGTCTGTGAATCATCAGTCTTATGTAATTCACAGCACTCACCATAGCACATACCCTCCTCAAAGTTCATAACTCAGCCACCCTATCTCTCACCCCACCCCTCCAGCAACCCTCAGTTTGTTTCCTGAAATTAAGAGTCTCTTATGGTTTGTCTCCCTCCCCGGTCCCAATGAAATATACAAATATATATATATATATATATATATATATATATATATATATATATAATATGTATGATATAGAACATATCTCATGTGGACTTGAACTCCTAAGAGGTAACCTATGGAAATCTAACAGTAACCTTAGTAGAAAATGACAGAATCTTTAATATCACAATTTAAAAAATGAATATTATGTTAAGATCTTTATATTTTAAGTGCAAAACTCTACTCTGCAACAGGGCCTGATGGTGTAGGTACTCTTTAAAATCTATTCAGACCTTAGTGACATGAAGATTACAACTTTGCCATATATTTAACATGTATTAAGACTTCAGGGTATATATACTATGGCCATCCTACAGTTGTGTACTAACATGGCTCATGTCTTTCAATGGGCAGATTTAGAACTGAAAGGAACTTGTAATATCATTTTTCCCTATTTATTTTATTTAGGACTAGATAGTAAATTACTTGCTTTTACAAAATACCTGGAACTGCTTGTTAAAATAAAAATAAGCACACTTTTTAAATAAAGGAAGGAAAATAGTGTCTAAACTATAAAACATAATTATAATTACCTAATAGTATATAAAATAATAATACAATTATTAATTAATAAATAATAATAAAATTTTAAGAAAATAAAACATTTATATGGACATATAAAGTATATATTTTATATATTTCATATATATTACACAATATTATCTATTTTATATTATTAATATTATTATATTTTGAATAAAAACATTCTATTAATATAATAATCTATATAATAATTATCATGATCAATTAAAAAACAATCAAATAGAATCTGTGTAAGACTACTAGAAAATATTATTGGAAAATTAAAAGGTTTTAGGATGCCAAACTGGGAAATTGCTTTGAAGCTGCCATAATTCATACTGATCCAAATAATCTAGAATCTTTTTTTTAAAGATTTTATTTATTTATTTGACAGAGAGAGAGATATCACAAGTAGTCAGGGAGAGGCAGAGAGAGAGGAAGGGAAGCAGGTTCCCTGCCTAGCAGAGAGCCCGATGTGAGACTCGATCCCAGGACCCTGGGATCATGAGCTGAGCCGAAGGCAGAGGCTTTAACCCACTGAGCCATCCAGGTGCCCCAATAATCTAGAATCTTGATTGTTAAAAACAAAGCCAGAGAGTAAAGACAAGACATTGGAACCCAAACATGGAGAAATGAAACTAATCACTTGAAAAAAGTTAGGACATTCAGAGGACTTCAATATCAATGCATAGATGGCCTAGCAAAAGTTCACCTTCCAGGTACACATGACAAGAAACTTCTGTCTTAAGGAGGACTCTAGGTAGAAAAGTAAAATAAAATAGATTCTCCCCTAAAATGTGTAATTTGGACCTGCCTTCACACTGATGGAAATTAAATTGACATTTCTTGCAAGTGTAAGTTAAGAAATTAAGTTATAAAACTAACTCAAGTTTGCCCTGTGTCAGTAGGCCCTAAGGAAGTCTCTGTAAGGATTCATAGCCACTCAGATTTCCTGTGATACAAAGAGATAAAACTTGGGTGGCTGGGTGGCTCAGTGGGTTAAGCCTCTGCCTTCGGCTCAGGTCATGATCCCAGCATCCTGGGATCGAGTCCCACATTGGGCTCTCTGCTCAGCGGCGAGCCCGTTTCCTCCTCTCTCTCTCTGCCTGCCTCTCTGCCTACTTGTGATCTCTGTCAAATAAATAAATAAAATCTTAAAAAAAAAACAACAAAGAAATAAAACTCAGCTGGATGTGAACTCACAATACAGAAAGATATGTATCAACATGAGGGAGAATAAGCACAAAGAACACATGGCTGAATTAGATAACCAAGGAGTTTAGACATTTCAACTACTGCATATAGATTTTGTAGTAACTATAAATAAACATCTTTTTAAAAAATTTTTAATGAGTAAACCTAGACAATAATTCAGAAAGAAGATATAATCAAACAAAACCAGAAGGATTCAAAACACAATGAAATAGAATCTGTGTGTGAGTATAAAAAATAGATATATGTCCATATCTGTGTAACCACCACACAATTTTTAAGAAAGAGAATATTTCCTCTGTGTTATTCCTTATGCTCCACAAATGAGTGAAACCATATGATAATTGACTCTCTCTGTTTGACTTACTTCACTCAGCATAATCTCTTCACACAGAAGACATTGGGAGATGGAGAGAAGAAGTGATTTTGGGGAAATTGGAGGGAAAGATGAACCATAAGAGACTGCAGACTCAGAGAAACAAACAGGGTTTTGGAGGGAAGGCCATGGGAGGTAGGGTGAGCCTGGTGGCGGGTATTATGGAGGGCACGTATTGCATGGAGCACTGGGTGCTGTGCATAAACAATGAATTCTGGAACACTGAAAAGAAATTGAAAAAAAAAAAAAAGAGAGAGAATATTTCTAGAACCTTAGAAGATCTTTGTGTGAACCTTGCCAATCAAGATCCTTCCCTCTGTACCACAGTAACCACTACCTTGATTTATAGCATATTCACTTAATTTTATCTACTTTTCTTAAATAATATTATATTTAATTTTGTTTATAACTGAATTATGTATACATAAAATTGCACTTTATTCATGTGGTTGTTGTCTTACTTTGCTCAAAATTACTTATGAAATTCCTTTATCTTCACTGTTACAATAAGTTGCTCAACATCACTCATCATCAGGGAAATGCAAATCAAAATCACAAGATATCACCTTATACCTGTCAGAATGCCTAAGATCAACAGTGCAGGACACAACAAGTGTTAGTGAGGATGTGGAAAAAGAGGAACCCTCAATGCATTGTTGGTGGGAATCCAAACTGGTCCAGCCACTCTGGAAAACAGTACGGAGTTTCCTCAAAAATTAAAAATCGGACTACCATATGATCCACTAATCACACTACTGAGTATTTACCCAAAGAATATGAAAATGTTAATGAGAAAGGATATATGCAACCCTATGTTTACTGCAGCATTATTTACAATAGCCAAAGTATAGAAATATCCCAAATGTCCAATAGATGAAGATATATATATATATATATATATATATATATATATATATATATACACAAACATATATATACATGTATATATGAATATTATTCAGCCATAAAAAGAAGGAAATCGGGGTGTCTGGGTGGCTCAGTCAGTTAAGCAGCTGCCTTCAGCTCAGGTCATGATCTCAGCATCCTTGGAATGAGCCCCATATCGGGTTCCCCACTCAGTGGGGAGCCTGCCTCTCCCTCACTCTCTCCCCCTGCTTGTGTTCTCTCTCTTGCTGTATCTCTCTCTGTCAAATAAATAAATAAAATCTTAAAAAAAAAAAAAAGAATGAAATCTTGCCACTTGCATAGATGGACTTAGAAGGTATAATACTAAGCCTAACAAACCAGTCAGAGAAAGACAAATACCATAAGATTTCATTCATATGTGGAATTTAAGAAACAAAACAAGTAAATAAAGAGAAAGAAAAAAAGAAAAACCAAAAAGCAGGCTCTTCACTATAGAGAACAAACTGACAGTCACCAGAGGGGAGGGGGTGGAGGGATGGGTGAAATAGGCGATGGGGATTAAGAGTACACTTATGATGAGCATTGAATAACATATGAAATTGTTGAATCACTGTATTGTACACTAACATAACTAATATTAAGGTACAATATAATATTGAAACTAATATAATTCTGTTAACTACACTAGAATTGAAATTAAAAAAAAAAAAAAAGAGGCAGAGCAAATGGGAATCTTACCCACAATGGAACCTGACTAGGAGAAATTCTAAAAGACATAATTTAGAAACAGAATAATCCCAGAAGGATGATCTGAGTAGCAAGAAGGAATGGTGAGAAAATGTATATATTTGGGTAATCTAAATAAACACTTAGTATAAACAATAATAACAATGCTTAACTTATGAGACAAAGAAAATGATTAAATCCTGCACAAGATTAACATTTATAATATGTGGAAGTATGATTACAATTCTTTATTCCTGGTATTAGTCAAGAAGTATGTGAATTTAAACCTTAGGTTTAAATTTAAACCTAGGATTGAATTTAAACCTAAGGTTTAAACTTCCAAGCCAAAGTTGGTCAAAGAAAGTATAATAATAACAACAACAGCCATAATAAATAAAAATAATCCCAGAAAGATAGAAAGTGATGCAAAATGACCAAAAGAGTATGTAAACAAATATTGTAGAAATAATTTAAATATATCAGTAATCAATAAAAGTAAGCTCACAAGTCAAGTAATAATAAGAAAAGGTAAGGTAGAATTAAAATTAGGAAAATTAAAATTAGGAAACACCTCCATGATATTTAAAATAGTTCCTCCTATAAACATTACAAGTTTTGATGCATCTGATTGGCTCAGTCAAAAAAGCAAGCAACTCTTGATCTCAAGGCTGTGAGTTTGAGCCCCGTGTTGGGTGTAGAGATTACTTAAATAAATAAATAAATAAACATTACAACTAGTTTTAAAGTAAAAGAATGAAAAATGTTATACCAGTTAGGAAACTCTGAACAGAAGATAGCTGATGTTGTTGTTAATTATGGCAGCCATAGGGGTGCTAAATCTCAACACACAACATAAAGAATGGATTCATCGGAATCTGAGAAGTTCTTAACTCCTCTGATAGAAAAACAGGCTCATGAGGCAAAACTGATAAAAGGTAAAGAAAACATAGTTCATTTACAGTTTAGTGAGAATATTTAATACTCTTCTTCCAGTAACCAATGCCTGCAGCAAACAAAAAAATTAGTGACAATACAGATTTGACATTAGGATTAAGTAACTTCATATAATAGACATTCCTCTCCAGCACATATAGAATATTTATGAAAACTGACAACCTAACCGGACATTTTGCAACCTAACCGGACATTCATACAGACCAGGATCTTTGACAAGAAATGAAAGGAAAATGATCATCATTGACAGTGAATAGCAACACGAATGACAGCAGCAAGCCTTAAAAAGAGGGGAAGGTTTTTTTTAATATTTTAGAACATTTTCCAAATAACAATAGTCAACTAATTAATCAAAATGAAAACTTGAAAAGATTTGAAAGCAAATGAAAATGAAAATATTACCTAGGGAATCTTGTGGGACAGGGCTAACATAGCTTTCAAAAAAAAAGTAAAGCTTAAATGTTTCTATTAGAAAAAAGAAAAGGTCAAAATATAATTAACTAAATATGCATCTTAAGTACTCTTTTGCACAGCACCCCAAGTTCATCCTTGCACATAAATGTCAGTTTCCATTTTGTGTCCTCAAGTTCCTTGTCCTGATTAGACTTAGTTCATACTCAAACTATTTTCTGGCTGGCCTGACAAGGTCATCGATGGACTTAGTCACACCCCTTTACAGCCTGACCTTCACCCAGTTGTACAATCTCAGCCTTTCACTTTTTAAAATCAAATATATGAACCATTTATACAGTCAATATAGCCTTTTCTTTCAAGAAATTTGCACCTGGGTGGCTCAGTCAGTTAAGAGCTACCTTCTGCTCAGGTCATGATCCCAGTGTCCTGGGATCGAGTCCCACATCAGGCTCCTTTCTAAGCAGGGAGCCTGCTTCCCCCTCTGTCCCTGCCCGCCACTCTGCCTGCCTGTGTTTTCTCTCTCTCTCTGACAAATAAATAAATTAAAAAAAAAAATTTGCATCTGCCCATTCTGTCTCGGGTCTTAATAATCTGTAACCTCTCTGACAACACTGTGGAAAGTGCTTCTACTGGTCATGAAGAGATGAAGAAATGAACCAACTGAATTTACATGTGTTCCTTATACTGAAAAGAACCGTCCTCAGGCTTTGTGTTCTGATGTTTTCTTTGTGGTGATTAAAAAGGAATATCTTTCTCAGTCTTTAAGAAAAGCTAGATGACTCTGCCTGAGTATCCCACTGCCCATGTACCTTAGACTAAATTCAGAACCTGTCACTATATTCAGAACGGTCCCCTCCTCACATTTTACGAAACACTTTTCCTCTATACATTTAGCTATGGAGGACAACCTGGTGAGAATTTTTTTGTTTTGTTTTGTTTTGTTTTGTTTTTAAACAATTCCCAAAGGCAATAAAAATACTGATCACTCAGAGCAAAAGCTCCAAAAGGCATTCTACTTTAAACTTTGAAAATGGGAACTCATCCTGCCTTCTTAAACTGAATTAGGATAAAACTGATACATTAACCAGAAGACCCTATGTAATCTCTCCAAGATGAGTGTGAGAAAATTTAATCACATGACTTGCTCAAGTTAAATGATATATTCTATTTCTTGGAGAAATCTAGATAAATTTCTGGTGAGGCCATTTTGTTGTGTTGTGCAGCCAGGTAACTACTTTTTTCCCTTGAGAGGATACATTAGCTACAACAATTGAAGAATTCCCTCCTATCAGCTACAAAAATATATATTCTTCTACATTATTTTTTTTAAGATTTTATTTATTTATTTGACAGACAAAGATCACAATCAGGCAGAGAGGCAGGCAGAGAGAGAGGAGGAAGCAGACTCCTGAGCAGAGAGCCCGATGCAGGGCTCTGTGACCTGAGCCGAAGGCAGAGGCTTTAACCCACTGAGCCACCCAGGCGCCCCTATTCTTCTGTATTAAATAATAGTTTATATTTATACACCAGTTCAGTATCATGTATCAGCCCCAATATTCTGAGTATATTAATTTTATTTATTCCTTATAGCACCCTTACGGTAGTAGGTTCTTTTATCCTCATTTTACAGAGAGGAAACTGAGGCGGAGATAGTTATGCGGAAGTAATTTGACAAAAGTGAATGGGAAGTGAAAGAGTTAAGGTTTGAGTCCAGATACGCTGGGCTTCAGAGCCCATGTTTGGAACCTTATTTCTTCTACCTTCATTTTGAGTTTCTGTAGGTATCTTAAAACTCAACAATAAAATATGGAAATCAATGAGCTAAGTTATACAAAAGTTTCTAAGATTCATTCAATGCTACTTTCACCCATCTTGCCCCAACTACTTCTTCATTACTGTACTTTCATCCTAAGCCAAATAATGCCTGTCTTCACTGGGGACTTCTTGTATTTAGAATGTAATTGTACAGAGTTAAGGGTCACCATTATGTAAACCATAATGTATTTTGCCGATTCTGCTAACTGTATTCTGAATGTATGAATAAAGACTTGAGCTTCAGAATGATACGTTAGTTCCAATCCAGATCTACATATTCTAGCATATTCTAGAATATTTGTGGGGGAGGGGCAGTGGTGGCAAAATAGCCTCAATCAACATCAGTTTCCTCTTTTGTGAAATACTGCTATTAATAGTATTAACTCCATGTAGTCGTGATGAATAAAGTAAATGACATAGAGAAAGAATTTGAATAAATTTTATGTGACTCATTAAGCACCCAACACTTAAAAAAAAAAACCTAATAGTTCAAGGAGGCAATTGCTGAATGAAAAAAAAAAGTAGATAATGAAGAATTTAGACAATAATTAATAGTAAAGTGATTTACCATTTAATTTTGGTTTTTTAGGATATCCAACCTAAGCTCTTATACAAATCTCAAGTGCATTTATTGTAGGAAGCCAGTATGACTTTTTCTCATTTGTTAGGTTTCAAACATCAGAGTTTAGTGTTTTAAAATCTTAATATATTCAGGAAAGCCCAAAAGAATTGGTGAAGACTCAGAGAAATCAAATGCAATTAAAAAAATAAAGTAACTCTTAAAGTACAAAGGAAAGTGTTATTGAATCTGCACTACCCTGACTGTGCCCTATGATTCTGGTGAAACTTGCATGAAAACATAAAGCAATACACTCAACAGAAATTGTAAATGCTCTGGAAGTGGCTAGAACCAAGAAGTACCATAAATCCTTGGAGGACACCTATATTTACACAATTTGGAAATAGATTATTCCGTGAACTTCAGCTAAACTGATCTAATGTAATTTTTGTTATTCTAATAAAGACAGATTAGATCATGACCAAATCTGGGATGTTAGAAATTTGTAGGTATTGCTATGCGTTTTGAAAGAGATTTCTTTTCAAGCAAAAGTAGAGGTGCCCTTACTGATACACATTTTAGCTAAATATTAACTGGCCAAATAAAGAATAAAGCCAAAATTACTATTATAGAGTGAATTTTAAATATCTGAAATTTTATTTAAAAGTATACCTTCAAATAGAAATTAATTTTGAATTTTATGGTTTGGGAAAAATAATTTCTCACTTAGATTGTTCCTGCAGTAGATAACAAGGATTTGAAGTACAAAATGAAGCTTTTACATGGGGCCTTGGTAGAGTCACACATTTGGCAGATGCCTTGTTTTCCTCTTACATTTTCATTTTTTAAACCTTTAAACTATATACATATGCTTTATTATGTCTTGATCAATGTTGGTTATTCTGAGTATTATCATACTTGACTTTGCAGTTTTTCTTTTTTACAACACATTTTTGAGGGGTCAACGTCTACCTTCTCCTTTTATGATTTGAAGAAGATCCACATAGGATTTTTTTTTCCCCCAAGCCTAGCAGCATTATTTCAGGCCTTAGTGAAATTAAATAAAAAATTTTAAATATAATTTTTAAATTGTAGTTTAACTTATTCTGTTGAATGTTATAAACATTAGAAAAAAGATTAGAATAAGGGTATAATATTGTTATTTTGATAGCTTAGATTATTACTCAAATTTTATTGACATTTATGGATATAAAGTTATATGTATATAAGTCTCAAAAAGGATATAAAGTCCTCCCAGTATTTTGTTTTATAATATTATCAAAAGATGTTGTATTTGTTTATTTGAGAATGCCTGATAATATTTATATACACATTATAAGCTTTCACAATCATCAGTAATTATGGAAATATTAAATACACATTTATATACAACCAAGTAATAAATTTTAACATATAAAGAACACAAAGAGATTTTTATTCCAAGTTACAGATAGAACCCTTACCTATACTCAGAGGTATTATATCAATCTATTAAATATGAGCAAAAGTCCAAATAGAATATTCCTATGACTACTATTCTTATGCTGATTGAACATAATGCTACCTAACAGAATTAAATGATTATTATTCCCAAACAAGTTCAGAGATACCAAAAAATAAAATGAAATATGCATTTGGTCTTCAGCTTCCCAAACATTCAGTCTAAGGCTCAAACACGTGAACAAATAATTGAAAGACTCTGAGTTCAAAGCCAAACTTCTGTGCCTTTGAGGCTGGCAGATAAAATACTGATATTAATAATTATCTGAACTAGTATCTTAAATATTTTAATGCAACACCTTTTTTTTTCTTTTTCTCTTCTCCCTCCTCTTCCTCTTCATATTCCTTTTTCTTCCCTTCCTCTCCTAAGAAATTGTATCCTAAAGCAGTGAGGGAGTGGGAGTGGCTAGATCAGGCTGTTTAGAGTCCAAGAAGGTGAGAAGGACCCATATGGAGAGTGATCTGGCATGGGAGGTCCAAGCAGGTAAGAAGGATGTCCCCATAGAAGGGCAGCCTGGTATGGGGCCTCAGTTAAGGTGAAGAGGGCATTCATGCAGGGGAAGGTCTTGGCCTTAGTGGGTTAGAGGAGTTAGTGCCTTAGTGGCTAAGAGGAAATGGTCTAAGGTGGAGTGTCAAATGTAAGGTCAAAGGGTTTCTCTTCCTTTGGGCCACTCCTGTTTCCTTTAATTAATGTTTACATAATAGATCTTTTCACCATCCTTTTAAGAAAAAAATGTGTCTTTTTTTTTTTTCTTGTTTATACAACAAACTTCCAAAAAAGATTTATGTACAAAAGACAAATTAAGAATGAGTTAAGTGTTGTGGCACCTGGGTGGCTCAGTGGGTTAAAGCCTCTGCCTTCGGCTCAGGTCATGATCCCAGGGTCCTGGGATCGAGCCCCACGTCGGGCTCTCTGCTCGCCAGGGAACTTGCTTCCCCACCCCCTCTCTCTGCCTACCTCTCTGCCTACTTGTGATTTCTGTCTGTCAAATAAACAAATAAAAAATCTTTAAAAAAAAAAAAAAAAGAATGAGTTAAGTGTAGATAACGCTGTTATAAACATCAGGGTACATGTATCCCTTCAAATTAGTATTTTTGTATTCTTTGGGTAAATACCTAGAGTACAGTTGCTGGGTTATAGGGCAGTTCTGTTTTCAACCCTTTGAGGAACTTCCATACTGTTTTCCAGAGTGGCTGCATCAGTTTGCATTTTCATCAACAGTGTGAGAGGGTTCCCCTTTCTCCACATCCTTGCCAACACCTGTTTTTTCTTGTGTTGTTGATTTTGGCCATTCTGACAGGTGTGAGGTGATATCTCACTATAGTTTTGATGTGCATTTCCCTGATGATGAGTGATGTTCAGCATCTTTTCATGTGTCTGTTGGCCAATGTAGGTCTCCTTTGAAAAAAAAAAAAAGTGTCTGTTCATGTCTTCTGCCCATTTTTAAATTGGCTTATTTGTATTTGGGGTGTTTAATTTTATAAGTTCTTTATATATTTTGGAAACTAACCCTTTATTATGAATGTCTTTTGCAAATATCTTCTCCCATTCTGTAGATTACCTTGTAGTTTTGTTGATTGTTCCCTTCACTCTGCAAAAGCTTTTTCTTTTGATGAAGTCAAATAGTTCATTTTTGCTTCTGTTTCCCCTGACTCAAGAGACCTATCTCATAAGAAGTTGCTATAGCCAATGTCAAAGAGGTTACTGCCTGTGTTCCCCTCTGGGATTTTAATGGTTTCTTGTCTCACATTTAGGTCTTTAATCCATTTGTGGAATCTAAGAAATGAAACAAATGATCATAAGGGGGAAAAGAGAGAGGCAAACCAAGAAACAGACTCTTAACTATAGAAGAACAAACTGATGGTTACCAGAGGGGAGGTGAGGAGGTAGGGGCATAGTTTAAATAGGTGATGAGGTTAACGAGTGTACTTTTAATGAGCATAGGGTGTTGTATGTAACTGTTTAGTTACTAAATTGTACACCTGAAATTAATATTACATTGTATGTTAACTGACTACAGTTTAAATAAAAACTTAAAAAAAAAAAGAATAGGTAAGTGATGTAAGGACCATAAAACTGATATCTGCCCTTCTAACTTGTGTTCATGTGTAATTCTGGAAAGCTACCTTAGTCTCCCTTTATTTATATTTTCTCATTTGTATAATTGAATGATGTGTATGTACTACATAGTACATACTACATAGTAATACACAATCTCAGGAAGCATTTTAGCTATTGTGGAAATTAGTACCATCATTGATTCTGGATCTATGAGACCTTTAAACTAAAATCCAGGAAACAGTTTTGTGTCACTGATGCATGTTACTAGCTTTGTAGTATAAGCAAAAAAAAAAGAGAACTTTGGTTCATAGAAATGGTGAGAAATTACGACTTGTCCTTTTGTTTTCTGACTTATTTTTCTCAAATCACCATTCTGATATCCAATCCAATTCATATGGATTACACAAACCACTTGGGATTTTTATCTAAAGCAATTACCTAACAATTGATTTGTTTTTACTACATTAATGACTTTTCTTTATTAATGATACAGTTCCTTCCAATTTAAGTTTAAAGTTAAGTATTTATAAACAACAGTTTAAATTTTTCAGGTCACTGAAGTAGCAGTGTCCTGGAGTTGTACTTACAGCAAGCCAAGCACTCATTGTGGGAGTTGCCAGATGAAAATCTATAGGCAAGTTCCAGCCCTCATAGATATGTGCTTGACAAGGTCTTTAAATAAAAATTGAATTGGACTTCTGATGAGAGATGCATGATCTCTTTAGCTCAGCCCAGGTCCCACCCTTGCCTATGTCCTTCTCCCAGATCTAATTCATACATTTATGTATTGGCCTGACCCTTGCAGGTATTCGAGTTTGCTCATGACTTAACATAACTGCCAAAGTGACAAAACTTAATGAAGTATAGGAAATTTGGCATGCTGCTAGAATGACTTGAGTAATTTGGAACTATATATTTTCAAGCATATCTTTAAGTAGGTGACAATTATGTTCACTGATTACTGAATCACAATAGAATGGGAGCATGAGAAAATAACATGATTGTGTGCTATTCTTGCTAAACATCTATACTCATTCTATGTGAAAGTATCAATAATTTTTAGCCAGTAACATTGCTGTGTAAGCAAAAAGTGAATGTAGCTGTTCCAAGCCAAAGTCAGTAGCAGATGCAAGGTGCCTCATTTACAATGATATCTGCTAAAAGAAATAGAGCTAACACTATATATTTTGATTCATAGAGTCTTAATTACAGGCTATAAAATGTTCTGTAGATGAGCCATCATACATTTTCCATTTTGTTAGTTATTTCAGTGAATAAAAGCTTCAGAACTGAGGAAATTTTTAGTTAAGATGCAAGTTACATGTGCTGAGAAACACTATTATCTAGAGTAATGCCCTTGTTTGGAAGCCTCAAATCCTAAACCATTTAGTTCTCTGGACCTCCTACATGATCTCAGGCAAGCCTCCTCTCAGAAGAAGTCTTTGCTGCTAATAAATAAAAATGAAGACTAATACATGCTACAGATTAATCCCACTGATTTTGTAGATTTAAAAACACCGATTTATAAAGGACACTGGCTTTCTTGGAAGGAAATGAAAGGCAAAAACAACATGTTTTTATTGTTATTGTTATAAATTCTATTATTTTTTTTGTTGATAGTTTTCTCACTGACAGATTTATTCAAGAGACCGTTATTTGAAAGAATTGTGTCCATTCTAAAAGTCTGCTCATTTGTTAACTACCCACAGGACACTTTATTAACCTGTAATTAGTATGTTCTTTGAGTATGGTTGTATTACTGAAAAATAAATTTTTTTTCTTT
Source organism: Enhydra lutris kenyoni (assembly GCF_002288905.1). NCBI lineage: Eukaryota > Metazoa > Chordata > Mammalia > Carnivora > Mustelidae > Enhydra > Enhydra lutris. Next base: position 33,616,662 of record NW_019154101.1, on the reverse strand, counting down.
TTTTTTTTTCATGCTTAAGAAGACCTTATTATAAATCCTATTCAATATTCCTCTCACCAAAGTTAAAAAAAAAAAAAAGAGATGGGGCATCTGGGTGGCTCAGTGGGTTAAGCCTCTGCCTTTGGCTCAGGTCATGGTCTCAGGGTCTTGGGATTGAGCCCCGCATCAGGCTCTCTGCTCAGCAAGGAGCCTGCTTCCTCCTCTCTCTCTGCCTGTCTCTTTGCCTGCTTATGATCTCTCTCTCTCTCTCTCTGTCAAATAAATAAATAAATAAATAAGAAAAAAAGAGAGAGAGAGAACAAAAGGAAAAAAAAAAAGAAAAAGAAAAATCCTCCCTAAATCAAGGCATATGTTAAATGAGATAACTTAGTCTATAAATACCCATCAATTTTTTTTTAAAGATTTTATTTATTTATTTGACAGAGACACAGAGAGAGAGGGAACACAAGCAGGGGGAGCGGGAGAGAAAGAAGCAGGCTTCCTGCTGAGCAGGGAGCCCGATGTGGGCCTTGATTCCAGGACCCTGGGATCATGACCTGAGCCAAAGGCAGCCGCTTAAAGGCTGAGCCACCCAGGCGCCCGCTCCATCAAATTTTTTTTTTATTTTCATTTCCTAGATGGAATTGCACAGGATATGACTCAATATACTCTGATTATAAATAATTGGAAGTGGAAGATATTGTTTTTCATAGAAAAAGTAAACAAAAGCCTTAAAGCCTAATTTATCCAGACAAATAACCTGTGTACATAGGAAGGTTGCTGTGTTCAGACTTTGGAATGTGTTGTCTCTGAAGCTCCCCTTCATACCAAACACCTTACATAAGCTCACCATCAAGACAGATTGTAAGTAGTTGCAATGGGGCTTGTAAGCTTATTATATTTTTGGAGTAAATGACCTTGATTTTCACTTTCTTTTCTTTTCTTTCTTTTTCTTTTTTTTTTTTTTTTGGTTTATCACAATAATAGATAGTCAACTGCATGTTATAAAACACTGCATAAGCACAGGTAGGTACAGATTAACATTAAAAAGTTCAAGGCATGCATCATGCATTATTGTATTATAAAACAACTAAAATAGTGGTATACTATTCACACCCACTTATGTCTATCATTAACAGTTATGAAAAGAGCAATTTGATTTCATTGTTGGAAAGTCCTGGGTATTTCATGCCATCTTTTGATGTGTACATGTGAATAAACTCTTAAGAGGAAATGAGGAAGGGCAAATAATGTATTAGCGATAGAAAATAATAATCAGTTCAGCAAGTGGATCCAGCTGAGTACAAATTGAAGTCACTCAATTCTTCCCTTTGTCTCCTCACTCTTTTTCTTTCATTTATATTCATAGACTAAGAAGAGCCCTCAAAAAATCATCTCATAAAGCCACGATGAGATAATATAATCAAGATAATTCCAAGAGTCAGTATCTAGTAATGAAATCTGTCAGGAAGTATATTCATTGTTTCATCATCTTGACTCATGAACTGATTTTCCACATGACACCTCTAAGAACTCTCCTTCTAACAATGAGAACTTAGGGACATCGGCTCATATTCTTCCTTTCAGGGTCAGACTTCTCTTAGCGCTCTTATGTGCTGAATTCTGTCCTCTTCCCAAAATTCAGGTGATAATTGATGATAAGGTCTTTAAAGAGATTATTAAGAATGAAGTCTTTATGGTAGGCTTTAATTCCATTTGATTGGTGTCTCTATAAGAACAGGGGATTAAGATGCAGAGACAGAGAGACACCAGGCACTTACTTGCAAGCACAGAGAGAAAAGCCTATGAACAGACAGCAAGAAACCAGTCATCTACAAGTCCAGCAGATAGGCCTAGGAAGTAATAAAATCTGCCGATACTTTGATCTCAGGCTTTTAGCTTCCAGAATGGTGAGAAAATAAATTTTTATTTTTCCAGCCAGCCAGTTTGTGGTATTTTGTAATGGCAGCCATAGCAAACTAACAGAATATCCTGTAGCCAACTCTGGATGTATGTATTTATATCTACTTACTAGTATAATGGGGTGTCTAATAAAGCAGAGAATCAATGATATGGAACATTTCCTTTGAAAGGAGTCCTTAGAAATTATGCCATCTGATATCTAAAGATAAAGGACACGGGCCAAATTAGAATAGCCCTCCTATGAAATTCCCTTCTCAGGCAAATTATAAGACATCCTTTATTCTAGGAGAAAATATTACTGTTTTTTCTAGCATTTTAGCAAAAGATGTCTCTTCCCTTAGTAGATATGTTTAATACACCTAGTGAGTAGGTGAACAGTTGTGTTAAGTCTTCTGAGTAAGAACAAACCAATATTCTATTGTCACTATATATTTAAAATATCAATTTCAATGATGTTAGCTCAATAAAGGCTCAATGGTAGTAAAGGACAAAAAGTACTGAAATTAAACAATCTCAGAAAAAGAAGGGGATTGCTTGTTCAACACACAGGTCTTAATGTTTGAGATGCACTCGTTTGCCAATCTCATTTCAAGATACAGAATGAGTATAATTTTTATACTGGATTTATCAGATGAAGAAATTGGCATGAGTTACTTTGCTCAGAGCTTTTTGATCTTTGGACACCACTCCTTCTTACCACCTTCATTACTTATTAACCATGCCACTCTGCCAATGGCTTCCTAATGAGAATGCGAGCCCCAGCAATAACAAAGTATACTTCTTATTTAGTTAGGCCTAGTACCCCAAAATTAAAAATTTAAATTTCCTTAGATAATAACTAATATGATTTTAGTCACTAAATATTAGCTTGTATTTTTTAGAGCTTGATATAAATGAAATTGAGTAGTATTAGCCATTCGACTAAATTTTTAAATTTTTTTTTATTATTCTCCATCTCTTGCATGCTTTTACAATTTTTAGAATCTATTTGTTAATTTTGCAAAATATTCTATTGTGGCTTTGATTGGGATTGCATGAAACTTATCAATTTCAGGAGGAGTGAAATTTTAATAGTATCAAGTTCTGACTTATGTCTTTTGTCATTATTTATGATGTTATCCATAGGTTTTTCATAGATGTCATTTATCAAGTTAAGGAAATTCTATTGTGTTCCTAGTTTATGAAAAGTTTTTATCTGCTGTGGATCTGGGACTATATTAAGTGCTAGTCCTATGTCTCTCATAGTGGACTTCATGTTTTCCTTTTCTAGTTTTTTATATGGTTGATTATACTGATTGACTTTTAATGTAAAACTACCCTTGAATTCTTGGGAAAAAACAACTATATGTAATTATGTTATTTATATTTTTATATCCTACTGGATTTTTTGTTAAGAAACACTGTATTTTGCATAATATTTTGCAAACTAAAATGAACAGAAGTCTATTTTCAGAAAATTGTTATTGCATACAAATTTTAGAAAGAACATTGTATGTTTAGATTTATTATAAAAATACAAAAAGTACTACATTTGGCAGGGTAAATTGCAAAAAAAAAAAATAAACTTGTGTAGTAATGATAAATCTCAACTAATTACCTAAGGAAATTTTTAATCCCTACCTCTCTTTTGTTTCAGTTACATTTGACTTCTTTAAATGGTACCTCTTTAATGAAAGGGAAACTCAAACAACAACAAAAATAATAATATAATAATTTGCAAAATAAAGTAGAACAGCAGGTGCTGCTATTTTAAGAAGCTTTATCATTTGGAATAATTTTCAGGTATGGAAAGATTCAAATATCAAAGTCACAACTAATGAGGGGATTTTTGTTTATTAATTTCTTCTTGCTATAAGCAGTGATCAAAATCCTATTCAAAGAAGAGGCTGATAGCTCCCTAGAGATTGCATACTGGGGAATAAAAGTTACTATTATTAAATAACTTTTTTTGAATGTTTAAAGATTTTTGAGAATAAAATAAGAGTTACCATGTGTACAATATTCATAAATAATTTGATAGCTCTGTAGAGATTGCATACATGGAAGTAAACATTTTTATTGAGTAACATTTTCTTGAATGTTTAAGAATTTTTGAGGAGAATTAGAATTACCAGGAGTACAATATTTGATATGTATTTCACTGGATTTTAAAATATAATCTAACAATCATTACAGTGTCTTTAAAGGTTATTTAGGAATTTTGCTTTCAATTCTGACATGTAAAAAGCTTGTAAGTCATCACTCCTGTTCTTAAAAGAATCAAGCTGAACAAAGTGAAATCAATGACTTTATTTGAATCCATCAGAAAAGTAGCATGACAGGGCAAACTGACTCCTTCAAATCTGGACATCAAGTGAATGTAGAGAATCACAACACAGATCCACCTACCTGGAACAAATGTCCATGGAGCCATAAAAAGATTTACCTGGTAATTTTGACAAATTATTAAAGGCTGGTGAACTAGTAGGAGAATGAGAAACTCCTTGGGGCTGCAGACTTAGGGGAACACCAACACTTTCACAAATTTAAATTCTAAGAACCCCAACAAGTTCTCATGAGGAATAATAAAGAAAAATCCCTTGTTTTATCTGATGAAAGGAGAGAAAAGCAACCATTTTGAAATAGACCCAAAATACTCTACAGAACATGTATAAACATACTGTCCAGAATAAGAATAAGTATAGGCATTACCAGAAACATCCTGCCCAAGGGTGGGCACTCCCCTGACTTCAGCACCTTTATAGCCTTCTTGTCTTATTTAAAGGGAAGTTCCTCAGGAGGAACTAAAAAACACTTATCTAGGTCATAGACTAGGAACATAAGCCCACTAAAAGAATAAGACTTAATCACAAAATTATAGATTTTAGTTATCTTGAAAGCATCTTTGTTGATTATCCTGACTGCCATCCTCCTCTAAGCAGAAATTTTAATGATGTCAATGAAACATCTCAGGAAATTATATGTCAATCTTGGTATGGTCTGGGTTTGCTAAAGTTAAATATAGCCTTTTCCTCCAAGTGAAATCCTGAATTGGTTTGAAGCTGTTACAACACAATCACATAATCTCCTGAAATACCAAGGATCAGACAAAGTTTCTGGGATTGCTTATATAATACTTCTGTGCCTAATTGGGCAGTATAACTGAGTGGTCCTATTCACATTTGTTTTATACTGATTATCCTACATAATATTTAATGAACAAAAAAATCATGAAACGTTAAGTGTGATGAGAGTATATTCTCTCTATAGAGAATTAAAACAAAAAGACAAAGTTTAACTTTTCCCCGCAAACACTAATAGATAATATGAAAGCAAAAAGCTTTATTTAAGAAGTCAAATATTATCTTCAAGGCAAAGGGAATACCTATCATAAGAACATCAAACCCTGGAGTGCATAGAGCCATTATTATGCTAATAAAATACCTCCAGTAAAATTCCATGGTGATTCTTTTCTTTTTTTTTTAATATTTTATTTATTTATTTGACAGAGAGAGATCACAAGTAGGTAGAGAGGCAGGCAGAGAGAAGGGGAAGCAGGCTCTCCACTGTGCAGAGAGCCCAATGCGGGGCTTGATCCCAGGACCCTGAGATCATGACCTGAGCCAAAAGCAGCGGCTTAACCCACTGAGCCACCCAGGCACCCCACCCCCCGGTGATTATTTTCTTTTTCCACCAGCACCATGTTCTTCTTTCCTCTCATGACAGAACTGACCTTATCACAAGCTTTGGCATTGTTAAACCATTTATAATTACTTTTACTCCTGTCCATAGTTTGGTACAAAAATAAGTACATAACACTGGTGAGACAATGGCTTTCTGCAGGATCTTTTCTGATGGAATGTTAGGTCATCATGAAAAAACCTTTCCTTTCTCCATCATCATGCGTATATAAAATGTGACTCCAGAGCTGTCAAAAGTCATCCTCATTATGTAGGTATGCCTGAAAGAATTAGATAGACGCACAGGGGGAAAGAAAATGAGGGATTAAAGATTGCTTCTTTTATGCTCTGAGTTTCTAAGATTCCTGGAGCTAACTCAACTTTGTAACTTTACTTCACCTTTCAACTATCATGTTTTTAGATAGATATGGATAGATAGATAGATAGATAGATAGATGATAGATTTAAACATACACAGTTGTAGCATATATTCTGATTTGACCAGTTATTGGGGAACATTGTTTGAGATGGAGTTCATTCATGTACAAGGGAAAGAGTACTTAGATTGAGGGGATATGAAAAATTTACCATAAAAATTACAGAATTTATTGCTTTTACTAGTACTGTGTAAAGTATGTTGAGGGAAATGGAGAAATGACTGCTGATCATGTCCCCAGAGAATTCTCCTTGTTAAGAACATAAGTAAATCATGTACATAACAAAGGATAATATAATTTAGAACATACTAAAGAGCCTTTGTATGAAGAAATATAGATTGTTCATCATGAGAAAAAGCACTAATGATTGGATTGTCATCTCCATAAATATTTAGACAGTATAAGTTTCAAGACCTGTGCAATAGCCCAGTATACTGATAGATGCACAATGGTTTGGTAAGTCAATTCCTCCATTGGGTCTTTCCTTCTATTACAGTGTTTCTCAACTTCATACGTAACTGCAATACACAATGTGATATGAACAAGAACCCAAAAAAAATGTGAAAAGTGTAATGAAAATTCAGAAGGAAAGAGTAAGTAGGAGAGATCAAGATAGGCCTGGATGAGGAAGCAGTATTCATGGGACACCTTGAAGAAATGATGGAATTCTGACATATCAAGGAAAGGGCGGCCATTGCTGACCAAAGAAATGACTTGAACATAGAAGAGTGGTAAGACTGGAGGGCAGTGAAGAGGCCTGGAATTCTAGATGAAGGTGCCTGAGGTGAAGGAGGAAAAAGTAGAAAGCAGATGGAGAAAGAGAAAAGGGATTGAAAGAAGCAGACATTAACGATAGCCTGTTCCTGTCAGGCACCAGGATTTAAGTTTTACTGACATCATTTAATGACTCACATCAGATGTCTCAAATGAGAACACCAAGGCACATGCTTACCCAGCTATTAAATGTAAAATGGTTACACAGCTAACAAATGGCAGAGATGGTAAGAAAATGGAGAATTTACTCCAATTGTCTTTAAATTATGTGATGCCATCTTCCAAATGTCATATAGTTTATTACTTACATTTAAGCCAAATAAAACTAAAAATTCATAAACCTTTCTTTTTAACCTAAATACATCAATGCTCTCAGAGTACTCTGGGTACCTATTTGGTTGCCTCAACTATAATGCAGTACATTTATATACACAGAGGTCTACCTATTTGCCTCAATCCACTCCTTCAATATGTTGTTTCTTGAGTCAAAAAAGCATCTTCATCATTTCTCTGATTTCAATGACTGAAACAGGATGTTTCAAAACATTCATTGTTAGATAATCCAAGCAGGGGTAGAGAGACTAGCATTTCCACCTCCCCCAAAATGTTGTCGATCCGTCTCTCTCTCTTAAAGTAATTATAAAAATTGGGCAAATCCCTTGATCTAGTTCTTGACTACATGTATGTTCCTGGCTTGTTGGAGATCCTCAAATACAAAGGAAAACTGCTGATAGCATGTTGCGTACAGAAGCAAGGGTGTTAAGTGTGCTTTAAATGTTAGGCTTAAAACTGAATTGATTTTTGTACTAATAGTGTAATTTCCAGGTATTTGTTTTAATAACAAACAGTATTTGAAATGACTGCTATTCAGCAGTAAGTTTATCGCTAATTAGAGGAGTGTCTCACTGATGCACGCTAATGAGAGAGAGAGCAATAACTGAGCAGAGTGCCAAAGTTTCAAGGATAGCATCATAAATACAGTTTGCTTAGTTCTGTAAATATATGTTGTTTGCTTTATTTACAACAGCCCATAGATTACTCAAGTGCATAATATCCTGGTACATTAGGTGAAATAAAAATCTCACTAACATGAGCTCTCACCAAAGTGCTCTGTCTGCTATTAAACTTTTATTAAGAATGGAGATAAAACAATTCTCCTTGGAGCAGGAATTAGAGTGCCTGCTGATGATCACTGAAGTGAATAAGAATGAGACAATGAGAGTGCCGTGTTTTCAAGGAAATCCCAGCTGATCACGTCCATTGTGCTCTGACCTTGCTCTTACCATTCCCAGAGGTACTTCAGGTCACTACACATAAATGGATAACAGAACAGCTAAGTGTCCTGGAGTGAGTGCTGCAGTGTGTGAAGACACAAAGGCCACTCTTGGGATGGGTGTCTGAATTTAAGTTTTGTTGTTAGGACAGAAAGTAGCCTCCGAGCCAGAGAGCTGAGTATAACATTCCATGGGAATATGTGAGCTTTAGAGAAAGCCAGGTAGTTCCCAGCTTCTGTGGGGCTGGCAATGAGGTAGATGGAGAGTGAGCAAGTAATGACAGGGGCCAGTATGTTGGCGAAGAACCTAAACTGGGTGAGCTACCTAGGGAGGAGTTGGAACCAGGAAAGTTGAAAGGAAAGAGATGTTTTCATAACCAAACTACATGGTCATGGCAGTAACTCAAACAAAGAGAAGACATATCAATAGAGTAATTGTGTTCATTCCTGTGGTTCATTTTCTCTTTTACTGGGAATGATCTGACAGAGTCAGTCAATTTTCCCAGTTTTGAGAAGACTTGAAAATACATTCACCAAAACACTCAAATGAAAACTTGAAGTGGACGTACAATCAGAATGTTCACATTTATATGTAATATTCTTATGCAAATATTTCTTACATATCATATGTCAAAAATAGCAGTAGCTGAAAATCAAGTCCATCTAAGAATGTGACATCAGCTCAGCCCACAGATCATAGTCTGAGAGTCCAGCCCATACAGACCAAAGAGCACAAACCTTGAAGTTAAACAGACCTGAACTTGAGAATTGATGTTGTCACCAACTGGCTGTGTGAGTTTTGGTAAATTACCAAGTCTCTCTGACTTACAGATTCCTTGTTTAAATATTTGGGGTAAAAATATGGACTGCTAGGTATTACTTGCCTTGGTCTATTTGGACCAGCATGACAAAATGGCATAGACTGGATGGTTTATACACAACAGAAATTTATTTCTCACAGTTCTAGAAGCTGTAAGTACAAAATTAAGGTGATGTCAGACTCAATGCCTGATGAGGGTTCATTTCTTCACTGATGACCATCTTCTCACTATAATCTCACATGGAAGAAGGGGTGAGGGAGTTTTCTGGGACCTCTTTTATAAAGACATTAATCCTACCCACGAACACTCTAATAGTGACAGAAGTAACACTTCTGTCATAAGGAACAGGTGGGAATAAGGAGTACTGTTATAGGTTACCTACTTCTGTCTCTTATAACACTGCGGTCATTTGTTTTACTTATCCATATGCTATAATCATCCAATACATTGGTGCAATTATTACTTTTAAGTTATTAGATCAATTAAGAGCAAGAAAATTAAAATATTTATTTTATCTTTATCCTACTCCAATGATCTGCTTTACTTTTTGTAACAAGGATTTCTCATTATATCATTTATTTTCCCTTTTCCTGAGGAATTTCTTTGAATATTTCTTGCAGGGTGATGAAATCTCTGTTTTTGTCTGTATGAGAAAGTCTTTGTTTCCCCTTCATTTTGAAGTAAAATTTCTCCGGATGTAGAATTCTAGATAAGTAGGATTTCTTTTCCTTTCCACTATTTAAAAAATTCATTTCACTCTTACCTTGTTGCACAATTTCTGATAAGGAGAACATTGTAATTCTTGCCCTTATTCCACCATTTATAAGGTATTTCCTGCCCTCTCTGTATGCTTTCAAAATTTTCTCTTTGTGTTTGGTTTTTACAGTTTGAATGTTATATGTGTGCATGGCTGTCAAATTTTTTTATATTTCTCCTGTGTGATGTCTTCTGAGCTTCCTGGGTCTATGTGTGTATTTATACATTATATTTTGGTATCTATCATTAATTCTGGAACTCTCCAATCATTATTTATTAAATATTTCTTTTGTTCCCTTCTTTCTATTCATTCCAGTATTTCAAGTATGTATATATTACAACTTTTGAAATGATCTTGGTTTTTGGATATTCTCTTCTGATTTTTATTCTTTTTATCTATTGAAATTTCATCTTGGGAAATTTCTAAGGATGTTTCTTCAAGCTCACTGATTTTTATCCCTGGTCATGTGCAATGCTTTGATGAGCCATTGAAGGCATTCTTCATTTCTGTTAGTGTTTTTGACTTTTAACCCTCCTTTCAATTCTATTTTAGGGTTTCTATCTCTTTAGTTATATTACCCATCTAATCTTGCATATTGTCTACTTTTTTAATTAGAGTCCTTAACATCCTATTCATATTATTCTGAAATCCTGTCTGTTGATTCTAAAATCTGTACCTTAATCTGTTTCTGATTCTTGCTTTATTTCTTCATACTGTGGGTTTTGTAATTTGTTGTTGTTTTTCCTTACTGCCTTTTAGGTCACCTTGTAATCTTTGTGGAAATCTCGATGTGGACATGATACTTTGAGTAATAGGAAATCAAATAAGTAGGACTTTAGTGTAATGTTTTATGTTAATATGGCTAGGAGATGCACTATGTTTAATGTTTGCTGTACCTGTAGGTGTCAGAGGCTTCAAGGTCCTCTCCTACCCTTACTTCTGTTCCGCCTTTGGTACTGGCATTTTCTTTTTACTACTCCTCAGACAGGGTCTATTTCTTACAGCTCCTTCATCTATAATCTACTGTTATTTATTAAAGACTGTTATAAGGAAAAGACACTTCTTATAGTCTTATAGTTAAATATATTGCCAGGGGCACCTGGCTGGCTCAGAGGACCTTGTGACTCCTAATTTCAATGTCATGAGTTTGAGCCTCATGTTGGGTGTAGAGATTACTTAAATTAATTAAACCTAAAAAATAATAATTCCTATAGTGGGCCTGTATTCTTACACTGTTACCTTCATCACTATTTCTAAGATTTTTTTTTTTTCACCCTTGTGTGAGACAAAAAAAAAAATCTATGGAAGACTGGAATCCAGGAAATGTCCCACACTTCAGTGGACTAGGACTCTGGTAAAGCATTTTCCCCTGGAGTAAACCTTTCTTGGGAAGGATGCTTTGGACTTAACTCATAACGATTGCTTTTCCCCTTCTGCTGTCAGAGCCATGAAGGGGTCTTTCTTGGTCCTTTACCTTGAAAATGTGGTGATGTTCTTGAAAGTAAAACCCATGAAAGTTGGGGTCTCAACAGTTTCTTCTCTCAGGGTACTTCACATTCAGTCTCCACAATTTGTCAAAATTACCATTTAAGTCTTCCAACCAGTTTATGGCTCCAGTCTGCCCTGTTTCTAGTAAAAAGAGTCAGCCTTCATTTTGTGGTTTCACTGAACTCTCCACATTTGGGGATGAAAATTTGCCCCATAAACTTGGCCCTTTAATAGGTCCAGAAAGTCACTGATTTTCAGTTTGTGCAGCTTTTTCTTATTGTAGGGGTAGGTGTGATAACTAACAAGATTTTAACATGTTGGAGCTGAAGCCAAAGTGTCTAACTTTTATTCCTTATTCTATTCAACTACTGTGAAGTATTTAGCATTTACTGTGACCTCATTTCCCTTTTGAGATTCTCTTCACTCCTATCTTCAATGTCAGCATTCACCACATTTTTCCTCTTCCCTCTCCGGATCATTCTTAGTTGCTTTTCTCCCTAATCCTGGATTCTCAATTAGTGTCACTCTGCACATTCTCACTGAGCCTAGCTTTAACACCATAAATATGATGCAAAATTCTTAACTGTGTCATCATCTTAGACATGATTCCCCATAATTTTATTTTCAATTGCCAATTGTGCTTTTTCTAAAGACAGTACCAAACAACCTTTGGAAAAACAAAAAACAAAAAACACAAAAACGTGTAAAAAATTGAACTCACAATCTTATTCTCATTCCTATTTACCTCTATTCATTACCTATCCTGATGGATAGCACAATCATTCATCAAAAAACTAAATGAGTGATTTGAAGCTTTAATCTCTTTCAAGTAATCTTAACTAAAAGTCATTCACATCTTTCAATTATGACGCCCCCTCCTCCATATCTACTGGTAAAGACTTTGTTCAGTCCCTTATCATTATTATTATTTCTCAACTAGACTGTGAACATAGATCTTAACTAATCTCTCTTGGCCAATCCAGTTTTATACCTCCATAATATTATAAAACTTGCCTTTCAAAAATGATAGTCTGACTATTATTCTTCTGCTCAAATCCTTCCATAACTTTGAAAACCTGTAACATAAGGTGAAAATTCTTGACCATGGTAATCAAACAAGTCCTTAACTTTCCACCATGGTCTAAATCCTTGGTCTCACTTCCTCTTATTTTTCTAATATGTGATTTGCTTCAATCATTTTGAACTACTCATGATCACCCAATTATACCATATTTTACATGTTGTTTTTTTTTTTCTTTTTTTCCTTTTTTCTTTTTCTCCCTTGCTTCTTGCTTGGATAAATCTCCCTGAGCCTGTAAGCTCAAGTGAAGCATCATCTCCTCTTTGGAAGTATTCCTTTGTCTCTTCCCCACATCATCCTTCCTGACACTCCTATACTTAGTAAACTTTGCACTCTATCTTTAGACTTCACATAATATGGTATCCTAGATTGGATCCTAAAACAGAAAAAAGGGACAACTGGTAAATAAATAAAGTCTGCTATTTAGTTAACAACAATGTACAAAAAATGCATTTTGCAGTTTAGACAAAGTTGTCACAGAAATATAACACAATAATATTAGGAGACTCTCACACCTAAAACTGGGTGAGAGATATGAGAGCATGCTGTACTAACTTTGCATATCTGAACATATTAAAAAATAAAATATCTATCTAAAAAATTCACAGAGAATGAAGTCGTGCATTCACTTCTCTCATTGCAGTTACTGTGATACTTGAATGACCTGTGATATGGACTGATCTCATCTCTTTAGCTTCAGTTTACTTTTCTACAAAATTAGGTTAATAATAGCACTCATCTCTGACACTTTGTTAGGACTAAATCCGAGAAGCCATGTGAAAGACGTAACATAGGATCTTGAACCCAGTAAGCGCCTGTTTGGCATTAGCTATTGCTATAAATATTGATGCAATAATTGATTTTTCATATATTCCAGTCTCATTAGACTCTGAGCTCCTTAAGTGCTTAGCATGGTATCCACCAAACAGACAATACTCAGTAAATATTTGTGGAAAAAATCTTCAATGAAAGTATAGATTCTAATATATTTCCTCTTCTCCCCCTAAATATGTTTCTTATTAACATGACAGAAATAAATCCCCTGCTGGTTGGTTTACTTTAGTGATCAGAATTCACTACAATATCACCATCACTTGCTCTTCTACTGAACTTTTCCCCACCTCAGACCTTGAAACAACCTGCATTTCATCTATCATCCTAGAATCCATGCCCTCTATTTATTCTACTGCACAAAAGAAATCTAAACTGCAGAAGTATATTTTTTTCAGCCAACACATCTTTTGGAAGTCAAAATTCTCCTTTATTGAATCTCTAACTTTATGCTCAATGAGAATTCTCAACTTGCCCCTAGATAGAGATTTTTTCTTTTTTTCTCTTAATGTTGGACAGTCTTCAGAATGAGAATAGATAAATTGTAGCTGTGAAGTGTCTGGTTAATCTGGAGTCATAAAACTTGCAAAGCAGGAAAAAATTAACCACTCAAAATTAATTTAATTAAGTCACTGAATTTCAAGCTAAAAAGTTAAATGACACATAATCTGAATGTTAAATCACTTAGATGAGGACAAGTAAGTAATGACTGCTTTCAGAACCATTCCTTTTTACAATTACATTCTATCCTTTCATTGTATTTAATTTTATTTTTGTACATATATTGGTTTTTCTTTCTTTACAATTTAGGAGTCTAGTTTTCTAACAATTGGACCAAAATATACACAAGATCCAGTGTATTGCTCTATTCTGTTCACATGTCTGATTATATTTTCTCTCTCTCTCTCTCTCTTTCTAATTTTTATTATCATTATTTTCAGTTTAGGGTCTGTTCTAATTTGTTTACTGTATATTTCTCTGGAGTCATTCTTGCCATTTTAGTATTTTGTTCTCTCATTTATCTATACTTCTCTGGACAGAATGACAAGACAGAAAAGACTCACCTCAAAAAAGAAAACAAGAGGCAGTACTGATTGCCAGGGACCTAATCAGTTTGGATATAAGTAAGATGTTGGAACTGGAGTTCAGAATAATGATTATAAAGAAATGAGCTGGGCTTCAAAAAGGCATAAAAGACACTAGAGAATCCCTTTCTGGAAAAATAAAAGAATTAAAATCTAATAAAGTTGAAATAAAAAGCCTATTAATGAGATGCAATAAAAAATGAAGACTCCTTGGAACTAGAGGGTATTATGCTTAACGAAATAAGTCAATCGGAGAAAGACAACTATCATATGATCTCCCTGATATGAGGAAATGGAGATGCAATGTGCAGGGTCTGGGGGGTAGGAAAAGAAAAAATGTAAGAAGATGGGATTGGGAGGAAGACAAACCATATAAGACTCAATCTCAAAAGACAGACTGAGGGTTGCTGGGGGGAGGGGGGACGGGAGAGGGTGGTGGGGATATGGACATTGGAGAGGGTATGTGCTATGATGAGTGCTGTGAAATGTGTAAACCTGGTGATTCACAGATCTGTACCCCTGGGGATAAAAATACATTATATGTTTATTTAAAAAAAAAAAAATGAAGACTCTTGGGGCACTTGGGTGGCTCAGTTTAAGCATCTGCCTTCAATTCAGGTCATGTTCCCAAGGTCCTGGGATCAAGCTCCACATCAGGCCGTGTGCTCACCAGGGACCTACTTCTCCCTTCCCTTCTGTCTACCTCTCTTCCTATTCATGCTCTTTCTCTGTCAAATAAATAAATAAAATCTGTTTTTTTAAAAATGAAGGCTCTTACTGCTAGGATAAATGAAGCATAAGACAGAATTGGTGATATAGAAGAAAAAATTGTGAAGAATAAGGAAGCTGAGAAAAAGACAGATAAACAACCACTGGATCATGAACGTGATCCAGTAAAGTAAAGTAAAGTAAAGTAAAACAATATTAGAAAACTTGGGATCCCAGAAAAAGAGGAGAGAGAGAGAGAGAGAGAGAGAGAGGAAGAAAGTATGTTTGAGCAAATTATAGTGGAGAACTTCCCTAATCTGGGGAAGGAAACAGTCCTTCAAGTCCAGGAGGCACAGGAGAAGCCCCTTGAAGTCAATATAAATAGGTCAACACCTATTTTTCCTGCTGTGTAATAATGAAACTTGCAAATCTCAGTGACAAAGGAAATATCCTGAAAGCAGCTTGAGACAAGAGGTCTATAACCTACGAGGGCAGAAACATTAGAATTGCAGAAGAACTATCTATAGAGACCTGACAGGCCAGAAAGGACTGGCATGATATAGTTAGGGTGCTAAATGAGAAAGCATCCAGCCAAGAATACTTTACTCAGCTAAGATGTCATTGAAAGTAAAAGGAGAGAGAAAAAGCTTCCAAGACAAACAGCAACAAAAAGAATTTGTGATCACTAAAGCAGCCCTACAAGAAATATAAAAAGGGATTCTTTAAATGAAGAGGGAGTCCAAAAGTAACATGGACCAGAAAGGAACAGAGATAATATACAGAAATAGGGACTGCACGGGTAATACAATGGCACTAGGTTCATATATTTCAATAGTTACTATGAATGAAATGAGCTAAATTCCCCAATCAAAAGACACAGGATAGCAGATTGGATAAAAAAGGAAGACCCATTAATATCTTATCAGCAAGAGACTCATTTTAGACCCAAACACACCTCCAAATTGAAAGTGAGGGTGTAGAAAACAATCAATCATGTTAATGGACATCAAAAGAAAGCTTGGGTGGAAATCCTTATATCAGATAAATAAAATTTTAAACCAAAGACTGTAATAAGAGATGAGGAAGGACACTACCTTATAATTAAAGGGTCTATCCAACAAGAAGATGTAACAATTATAAATATTCCCCTAACATGGGAGCAGCCAATTATATAAACCAATTAATAACAAATTAAGGAAACATCAATAATAATACTTGTATGGGCCTTTAATTAACACCCCACTTAATGAAATGGACAGATCATCTAAGCAGAAGATCAACAAGGAAACAAGGGCTTGAATGACACACTGGGCCAGATGGACTTCACAGATATATTCAGAGCATTCTATCCTAAAGCAACAGAATACACATTCTTCTCAAGTGCACACAGAACATTCTCCAGAACAGATCACACGCTGGGTCACAAATCAGGTCTCAACTCGTACCAAAAGACTGGGATTATTACCTGAATCTTTTCATACCATAATGCTTTGAAACTGAAACTCAATCACAAGAGGAAATTTGGAAACAACTCAGATGCATGGAGGCTAAAAAGCATCCTACTTGGGAATAAATGGGTCAACCAGGAAATTGAATAAGAATTAAAAAAAAATCATGGAAACAAATGAAAATGAAAATGTAACTGTTCAAATCCTTTGAGATACAGCAAAGGTGGTTCTAATAGGGAAGTATATAGCAATACAAGCCTTTCTCAAGAAACAACAAAGGTTTCAAATACGCAACCTAACCTTATACCTAAAGGACCTGGAGAAAGAACGGCAAATAAAACCTAAATACAACAGGAAATAAAGATGAGAGTAGAAATCAATGAAACTGAAAACAAAAGAACAGTAGAACAGATCAACAAAACTAGGAGCTGGTTCTCTGAAAGAATTAATAAAATCAATAAACCCCTGGCCAGACTTACCAAAAAGAAAAGAAAAAGAACCTAAAATCATAAAAAAAAGAACTAAAATCATAAATCAAAGAGGAGAGTCCACAACCAACACAAAAGAAATACAAAAATTTAAGAATATTTTATAAGCAACTATATGCAAACAAATTAGGCAATCTGGAAGAAATGGATGAGTTCCTAGAGACATATAAACTACCAAACTCAACCAGGAAGAAATAGAGAAACTTAACAGAGCCATAACCAGCAAAGAAATTAAATCAGTCATCAAAAATCTCCCAACAAACAAGAGTCCAGGGCTGGATGGCTTCCCAGGGGAATTCTACCAAGCATCTTCTGAAACTGTTTCAAAAAAATAAAAATGAGAGGAAAACTTCCAAACTCTTTCTATGAGGCCAGCATTATCTTGATCCCAGAACTAGACAAACACCTCAAAAAGGAGAATTGCAGACCAATACCTCTGATGAACGTGGATGCAAAATTCTCACCAAAATACTAACCAATAGGATCCAACAGTACCTCAAAAGGATTATTCACCAGAATAAAGTGGGATTTATTCCTGGGCCACAAGGGTGGTTCAACATCTGCAAATCAATGTGATATACTACATAAACAAAAGAAAGGACAGGTAATATATGATCCTCTCAATAGATGAAGAAAAAGCATTTGACAAAGTACAGCATCCTTTCTTGATTAAAACTCTTCATAGTATAGGGGCACCTGGGTGGCTCAGTGGGTTAAGCCTCTGCGTTCAGCTCAGGTCATGGTCTCAGGGCCCTGGGATCAAGCCCTACATCAGGCTCTCTGATCATCAGGGAGCCTGTTTCCCCCTCTCTCTCTGCCTGCCTTTCTGCCTACTTGTGATCTCTCCCTGTCAAATACATGAATAAAATCTTATTTAAAAAAAAAAAAAAACTCTTCATAGTGTAGGGGTAGACGGAACATATCTCAATATCGTAATAGCCATATATGAAAAGTCCACAACAAATATCATTCTCAAGGGGGAAAATTGAGAACTTTTCCCCTAAGGTCAGGAACACTGCAGGATCTCCACTATCACCACTGTTGTTCAACATAGTACTAAAAGTCCTAGCCTCAGCCATCAGACAACAAAAAGAAATAAAAGACATATGAATTGACAAGAAGTCAAACTCTCACTCTTTGCAGATGACATGATACTCTACGTGAAAAACCCAAAAGATCTAAATGTGTGACAGGAATCCATCAAAATCCTAGAGGAGAAGAACAGGCAGCAACCTCAGTGACCTCAACTTCTTGCTAGAGACATCTCCAAAGGAAAGGGAAACAAAGACAAAAAGTGAACTATTGGGACTTCATCAAGATAAAAATCTTTTGCACAGCAAAGGAAACAGTCAACAAAACCAAGACAACTGACAGAATAGAAGATATTTGCAAATGACATATCAGATAAATGGCTAGTATCCAAAATCTATAAAGAACTTATGAAACTCAGACCCAAAGAACAAATAATCCAATCAAGAAATGGGCAGAAGGCATGAACAGACATTTCTCCAAAGAAGACATACAAATGGCCAACAGACACATGAAAAAATGTTCAATACCACTTATCAGGAGGGTATTGCAAATCAAAAAACACAATGAGATGCCACTCACACCAGAATGGCTAAGATTAACAAGTCAGGAAATGACAGATGTTGTCAAGGATGCAGAGAAAGGGGAATCCTCTCACATTTTGGTGGGAATGCAAGCTGGTGCCACTCTGGAAAACAGTATAGAGATTCCTAAAAAGTTGAAAATAGAGATACTCTACGACCTAGAAATTGCACTACTAGGTATTTACTCCAAAGATACAAATGTAATGATCCAAAGGGACACCTGCTACCCAATGTTTATAGCAGTAATGCTCATAGTAGCCAATCTATGGAAAGAACCCAGATGTCCATAAACAGATGAAAGGATATAGAAGATGTGGCATATATACACAATGGAATACTACTTAGCCATCCAAAAAAAAAAAAAAAGGAATCTTGACGTTTGGGACCATATGATGGAACTAGAGTGTATTTCGCTAAGAAAAATAAGTCAATCAGAGGAAGACAATCATCCTATGATCTCACTCATATGTGGAATTTAAGGAACAAAACAGGTCATAGGAAAATAGAAGAAGAAATAAACAAGATGAAATCAGAGGGATACAAACCATAAGAGACTCTTAATCATAAGAAACAAATTAAGGGTTATTAGAGGGGAGGGGATGAGGGAATGGGGTAACTGGATGATGGACATTAAGGAGGGCATCTGATATAGTGAGCACTTGGTATTATAAAAGACTGATGAATCACTGACCTCTACCTCTGAAACTAATAATACACTATATGTTAAATAATTTAATTTAAATTTAAAAATTAAAAAATAGCATTGTTCCTTTCATTGTTCCATACTCTCACCTCCTACCATTAGTGATCAGAACTAGGTCCTACTTATTCTATTTCCTATTCATTTTTAAAATACCAACATAAATTTCATTCCTTCTGAGAAATGTCCTAATGTGCACACACACACACACACACACACACACACACACACACCACAAACATGCACTTTCACCAAAAACAAAAAAAAAAAAACAAAAAAACCACATTTGGTGTTCTTGCTATGTGAACCCATGGCATCTGCTCATCCTTCATCAAGATACTAATTATACCTATTCAATATCATTTTTACTTGGTCATCTCACCTGTTAGACTTTAAACTCTATGGTCAGATAACCATGCCTATCTGGTTCTTTATTATATTTCTAGTTCTAGGTACAGGGAGAATTGTTTAATTCAATATTTGTTGAATGAATAAATAAATGATCTAAAGTATTAATTAAAGTAAGTTTTTAATCTTGGTAATGTTGAATACCAGGCCCCAAATATGTTATTATTTTGACATTAGAATTTATTTTATAAAAATGGATATTAGTATTTTTTCATATGTTACACAATCTGAAAGACAAGCATTCACAAATACCACCACGAATTTGCTATTCTACCCCTACTTCTAAACCCTCCCATGATAGTTACTTAGACACTCTGTCCAGATTGGGGAAAAAAAAAAAATGTTTGGCATACACCTTTTCTTTCACTGAGGTAATTCCTCAAACTGTCATGGTAGAAAGATGTTATCATTTGAAAAATTTTTCTGGGACACCTGGGTGGCTCAGTCAGGTAAGCCACTGCCTTCAGTCTAGGTCATGATCCCAGGGTCCTAGGATCAACTCCTGTATCAGGCCACTTGCTCATCCTGTCCTGGAGCCTGCTTCTCTCTCTGCCTCTGCCTACCACTCTGCCTGCTTGTGTTCTCTCTCTCTCTCTCTGACAAATAAAAATAAATAAAATCTTGAAAAATTTTTCTGAAAAAAATTGGCTACTTTCTTTTGTTATTCCCAATAACATATAGTGAACCCAAATTTAGAAATAAGTTATTTCCAGAGTATATTATAAGAATCAGAGAAAAGTGGAGAAGTTTTTTCTTTAAATATCTTTAAATAAATAAAACAAAATCCAACATAGCCAACAAGCAATGATACATTGACATATAATATTTTGCTTTAGAAATACCGTGGCCAAGATTTTTTCATACGAGCATGGGTAGAATAAATTCTGCTCTAAATGCTTTCAAGCTGAATGTGCTTTGTATGATTACAAAATTTTCCAAAACTTGATGTGATTTATGGTCTCTCTTTTTCTTAACGGCCTCTTTATCCTCATATGTTGTCCAAATTTTTCCCTATTTTTTGAGAAATAATTGGTGAATAGAATATTGATTTGTATAGGTTTAAGACGAACAGTATGACAGTTTGATTTAACTATACTGTAAAATAATTACCACAATAGTTTCAGCTAGGTCTATCCTTTCATATAGATATGATTTAAAAAAAAGAAGAAGAAAGAAAAAATAGAGGAAAGGAAAAATTTCTCCTTGTGATAAGAATTCTTAGAATGTAGTCTCATAACAGCTTCCCAATATGTCATACATATAGTAGTGTTAACTATATTCATCATGCAGTACATTATATCCCTAATATTTACTTATTTTGTAACTGCAATTCTGTATCTTTTGCCAACCTTCCTCCAATCTCCCTCTTATGCACTCAGCACTTCCCAACTCCCACCTCTGGTAACCACAAGTCTGATATCTTTTTCTATGAGTTTGTCTGTTTGCTTTAACTTCCACGTGTAAATGAGATCATATAGTATTTATCTTTCTCTGTCAATTATTTCACTAGTACAATGCCTTCAAGTTCATGTTGTTGCACATTGTTGGATTTCCTCAGCTTTTATGGCTGAATAATTTTCCTTCTATACACACACCACAGCTTCTTTACCCATTGATGGGCACTTAGGTTTATTGTGAATATTGTTGCTGTGAATACAGGGGTGCAGATATCAAGTTAGTGTTTTCATTTCCTTTGAATATATTCCCAGAAGTGGAATTGTTGTATCATCTAGTAGTACTATTTTTAATTATTGGAGGGTCTTTCATACTATTTTTCATAGTATCTGCACCAATATACAATTCCATCAACAGTGCACAAGAGTTCCCTTTACTCTACATCCATACCAGCATTTGTTATTCCTTGTCTTTTTGACGACGGCCATTCTTTTTTTTTTTTTTTTAAGATTTTGTTTATTCATTTGACAGACAGAGATCACAAGTAGGCAGAGAGGCAGGCAGAAAGAGAGGAAGGGAAGCAGGCTCCCTACTAAGCAGAGAGCCTGATGCGGGGCTCCATTCCAGGACCCCTAGATCACAACATGAACTGAAGGCAGAGGCTTTAACCCACTGAGCCACCCAGGTGCCCCAACGATGGCCATTCTAACAGGCCTGCCTGAGGTGATATCTCATTGTAGTTTTAATTTGCATTTCCTTAATGATAGTGATGCTAAGTGTCTTTTATTATACCTGTTGGCCTCTTGTATCTCTTCGGAAAACTGTTCAAATCTTTTGCTTATTTTTTAATTGGGTTATTTGTTTTTGTTTTTTTGCTATTGAGTTGTGTGAGTTCTTTATATGTTTATATGGCCTTTGTTATGTTGAGATATATTCCTTCCTTGTTTAATTTATTAAAATATTTTAAAATGAATAAATGTTGAATAAATGTTAAATTGTGCCAAATGTTTTTTATACATCTATTAAGATGATCATTCATTCTATTAATGTAATAAATCATATTAATTGATTTGCATATGTTGAAACATTTTTGCATCCCCAGGGATAAATCTCACATGATTAATGATGTTTTTAATGTACTACTGAATTCTGTTTGGTAGTATTCCATTGAGAAATTTTTTTGTAGCGACATTCATCACAGATATTCACCTGCAATTTTCTCTTTTAGTAGCATTTATTCCTGGTTTGGTATCAGAATAATGCTGACCTTATAAAATGATCTTTGGAGTGTTTCCCCCTCTTTGATTCTTTTAGAAGAGTTGGAGAAGTATTGATGATAATTTTTCTTCAAATATTTGGTAAAATTCACTAAAGATGCCATTGATTCTGAGGTTTTCTTCTTTGGGGGATTTTTGATTACTGATTCAATCTCCTTACTAATAATTGATCTATTCAGATTTTGTATTTCTTCCTGATTCAGTCTTGATAAGTTTTATTTTCCTAAGAGATTTTTTAATTCTCCTAGATTGTTCAGTTTGTTAGCACACAGTTGTTCATAATAGCTTTTTTGATCCTGTAAGTTTCTGTGATATTAGTTGTAATTTCTCCTTTTTCATTTATAAATTTTGTTACTTGGATCCTTTCTATTTTTTCCTTGGTTAGTCTAGCTAAGAGTTTGCCAACTTTGTTGGGCCAGGTAGCATCCCACGTGTTCTGCTTAAGTGCCCTGGTTGGGCAGGCTGAAGACTGTATTCAGCAATGAGCATGACTGTGAATCAGATTCTCTCCCTAGGCACAGTGGGAGAAGCAGCACTAAAACCACTAAAGCTCTTTGCTTATTGTCTTAACTCAGTTCAACCCACATCTCAAGTTCCCTGGCCAAAAAGGGCCACTGTCTTTGCTCTGCAAACTATTAGCTCTTTCTGTCCCTCTCAGCTTGAGAGTTACTGGGCCACAGGGCTTTCAGGTGTTTTTACCAGCCCTTTTGCTCAGATGGTATTGGAAGACACTTTCCACAGTGGGTGGGGCTATGCCTCAGCCCCCTTAGGCTAAAATTTTTAACTACATTCCTAAATGTCACCCCCTAGTACAGTCTAACATTTTCATATAAACAATAGACATTAAACTGCTGGTGGTATCATAGAAAAAAACCTTTCCTTTTACTTACTGCTGGCAGTGACAGCAATATAAACAATGGAGCACCTCTGTATCTTTGTTCCAAACTAAATAACCTCAATATGTTGCAGGGATAAATTAGTGTTCAGCCCCTCCAACATTATGACATATTTTTATAAGCATTTATTATACTTCAAATTAATTATTCATATATGGATTGATTTCCCTGCTGGATTAGAACTCCTTACATGTAGAGCTTGTATCTTTTCTGCCTACATATCTACAGGTTCTAGAACAATGATGAGAACAAAACAAATTTTCAAAAAATGCTTCCTGAATGAATGGATATTACAATCCTTATAATGCTTTGTAACTACTATACTACTTTTGAAACACTAGTATATCATAATCAACTTATCTTGTGGTTAACTGTAGACTATAAGGTAATATTTCTGTAAGTTCAATTACTTTTCATCCCCCATTTTTTCTTCTCAAATAACTTCCTGTTTATGTGTTGCCATTTGCCCAGTGTAAGATAATTAGGGATGTGAAATCAAGAACAGATCATTGGATCAAATAAATCCAGTGGTCCTTTTTTAAGGTATAAGCTGAAAATAATTTTATAACAAAAAAAAGTGTCTTTGTCCAATTGAGTAATGCAAATTTTTCCAAAAATCTTATAAAACTATTGAAGAAAATAAGGTAGCAAAGATCTGTTCAGCAAAAAAGAAGCAAAACACCAAGCCAAACAAGATTGAAGATTTTGTTCCTAATCTTGAACAAATCACTTTCCATCACAGGAAAATTAACATATTGTTTTTCTTTACCTCTCTCTCCATTGTCATAGGCTACAGAGGTGTCTCTTTTTCACAGCAAATACTGTCTTTTCTCTTTAATCCTTCTTCTTTTTCCTTCTCCATAGATCCCTCTAGAATCACCACCTTCTGACTTCTTTATTAAGCTTTATATCATTTCTCTTAACAATTGCATGAATTAAGCTCTCATGATTATGCAAATGATCAATTAAATCCCAAGCCCTGATTCTTTTTCTAAGTAGATTTCTTTCTAAGTACCGTCTGGATATCATCTTCTGTAATCCTTCTGGAAATTCAAGTCTGTCTTTTCCAAAATGGAGCTCATAACTTTCCACCTAAAGTCTCTCTTCTTTTGTGTTCTTCATTTCAGTTTATGGCAACCTTATTCTACCACCCTCAGTAAACCTTCCAGTCATGTCAACTCTCTCTTACTTAGCCCCTGATTCCAAAAATCTTCTAATTCCTCTCTGCACCTATGTAAAACTTACCTCATCTTACCCTCAATTTTATTCAGACCATAATTTCTCTAGTTTAGGCTTTAGCATTTCATATATCCTATTGCAGTATTCCCCAACCTACCCATAATACAACTATCTCTAATTATTTTCTATCCCATTATTAAAAACCATTGTGGGGGGGGCGGGGAGAATATGGTTCCAAGATGGTATGCAGAATGTGACTTGTTATCTTACATAGAATGTTATTCATTGGCTAATCTAATCAATTTTATTACTGGGTTGACAGGAATACTACATTCCCAACTCACGTGCAGTTACATTGAAAACATAGTATAAGTAAGTTCTGACCAATAGAATATAAGTTAATATCATTCATGTGACTTCCAGATTGGCCTAAAAATCCCTTACACAACCCATCACTCCTTTTGTCTTCCACACTGTGATTGTCATAAAGATCACAGGTCTCTAAATGACTGAATAGCACAGTACTCCCCACAACCCCAGTGCACCACAGTGAACTGTCATGTGAGTGAGAAATATACTAATTGCTTACACTTCTAAGATGTAGCATTTGGGATTGTTTTCAGCATTTGCCTATTCTAATACTCCATTCTCATCTGCAATATGTACTACTGTTCAGTTAAATGTCTGCAGAACATTGTTGGGTATCAGTGAGAATTGGGGCACTAGAGGAGCCTCAGCAGGGAGAACTTGTGTAAAACTTTATTTCTTATAGTCTGGAACACACCCAGGATATCAGCAGGAGAAAACACCAAAGTAAGATCAGAATCCAGGAAACTATTTAAAGGAGCATGATGCTGAGAGAGACACATGGCTATCTAGTACAAAAAGTCAACATCACTAAACATCCCTGGATCCAGGGAGATGGGTTGAACCCACAGAATACTGAGCTGAAAGAGGACAGGGAGTCCTGGGAGCACTGGCAGTATGTCCTGGTGGCTCTCAGGGAAACTGGCATTCTGGCTTCAGCTGCACCTCCCCCACACAGACATAGAGACTACTGTGCTTTGTCATAGTCACAGGATTAAGCCACTTGGAAAACACAGTAAGCTGGACCTGCTTTCTAATAAGGAGACAGAGAAAAATAATAACCCATTCCCAGAGGCACAGCACTTATAAATAGGAAAATAGGTTGGAAGAAACCAAGTACATGCTTAAAAAATTAGAGTTGTTGGAACTGAAGCATGGGACCATTGTGTAAAATTATTTACACTGTGCACTACATAAGACAGCCAGTAGAGCATACAGGATCTAAAATTTCATCCCAGTATACTTGTTAAGCTGTGCACCTTCTTAGGTGCCACACATACCCAGAAGAAGAAGCAACTTTTTAATTAACAGAAAAAGCACTGCCTATTAGCCAAAACATATACCTATGGAACTGAACCCACCTGTAGGAAGTCTCTTTTCCACTAAAATTTAAAAGGCACTTTTTGAGGATTCATGTGTCACTTTGTGGAATAGTAGCAGCCCTTAAGGTAGATGGTAATTTTAAAAATACACTTAAAAAAGTTAACGCCAATTCCGAAATGACCTTATCACTTTCCAACTGTATTTTATATTTGGGTGCCTGGCTGGCTCAGTCAGAAGAGCATGAGACTCTTGATCTCAGGGTCATGAATTTCAGTGTAGAGATTACTTGCATAAACAAACAAACAAACAGACTTTTATATATATAGATATATGTATCTCTCTCTATATATATATCTACATATATACACACACACATACATACATACACAGATTATACACACATACACACACACACACACACACACACACACATATTTTACATTTAAATATGCCACTAATTATAATGGAAATAACTACTTGGAATATCAAGTATATCTCAGAACACATACCTTAAATACAGAGACAGAACTCATGAAGAGAAAGAGAGAGAGAGAGACTGACTTAGAGGATAGATCCTGAAGAAATAAAATCAAATGAACCTGCTTATTCATTTATTCAGCAAATAATTTTTGAATACCTGTTATGTATCAAGAAATTCTGTAAGAATTTGGAATAAATCAGTGAACAAAAAAAGCTAATAATCCTTGTCCTCTTGGAAGTTATATGCTAGTGAGGAAAAGAAACAAGAAATAAGAAATGTAATAATTTATATGGTATGTTAGTACAGATGGATTGGGGGGAAGTGTCCTGAGGATTAAACAATTTAGGAGAAACTTTTTAAGAAAAAAATTCAAACTGACAGTTTCTCCTGTTCTGCTTCTTATCCTCTTACCTGCTTTCCCTGAATAATTTAATCTAAAAGTACTAGGTAGAGCTGAACAAGATAAGTAGCCATGCACAAAGAGTGTTGGTATATACCAAAATAATGAGCATACCTTGTACAAAGGTCTTGGTCTCTAAATACTTTCCTCCACTATAAGAATCAAGGCTCTTTAAAGAAATTGCTGATCCAGGACTGAAGCAGGGGAGAACTGGAAATTTATCTGGAATATCTTATTGTAAAAGAAAGGAAATGAATGCTAAAAGAGTAATGAGGACTCGGAAAAGGTACAGAGAAATTAGTGAATAGAGGCTCTCATGGGTCTAAAATTGGACAATTTATGCATTAAGATAACTAATAATAATGAATATAACCAGTTGTATAAAATAGAAAATCATGAGTAGGTACAAATGAAATAATTAATAAGTTGAAGTATTGATTTGAAATGAGTCTAAAATTATCTCCTTCAAAAGTACTTATTAATTACAGAGGAAAAAAGATTAACTTTCTAGTGAAGGAGTCTGGCAAGTGCCAACATAAATGATTAATATTAATATCAATAATGAGACAAAGCAATTGGGTCCACAGGACACAATTCAATGAGAACAGTATTACAGGGGTGCCTGGGTGGCTCAGTGGGTTAAGCCGCTGCCTTCAGCTCTGGTCATGATCTCAGGGTCCTGGGATCAAGCCCCACATCGGGCTCTCTGCTGAGCGGGGAGTCTGCTTCCCCCTCTCTCTCTCTGCCTGCCTCTCTGCCTACTTGTGATCTCTCTCTCTCTGTGTCAATAAATAAATAAAATCTTAAAAAAAAAAAAAAGAACAGTATTACAATTGTTTGATGCCAAGAACTCCTAACCATAATCTAATTACAAAAACACCAGACAAACCAAACTGAGGGACATTCTACAAAGTGAATGGCCTATAAACTTCAAAAGCATCAAGATCCTGAAAGTAAATAATAATAATAATTAATCATTTTTTTTTTAAATGAACAACTGATCCAGATTGAAAGAGATTGAAGGACACATGACAAGTAAGTGAAACATGTGATCCTGAGCTGAATTGTTTTGTTGAAAAGATCATTACTGGGCCAGTAAGGAAAACTGAATGAAGTTCGAAGATTTAATGGTACTAATGCACTAATGTTACTTTCCTGATTTTGATCATTGCATAGTGACTATGTAGAAGGATATCTTATGTAATAAATAATACATCAAAGTATTTAGGAATACTGTACCTTTAATATCAGCAAAAAATGTTCCAAGAAAAATAAATTCTTTGTATTTTACTTATAACTTTCTGTGTATTTGAGGTTTTTAAAAAAGAAAATCTCTAAATAATTAAAAAATATTAATTTAGGTATGAAAATGAAAATTTAGAATGTGAAATGAGTCCAAGGTTTAAAGTATATCATCCATAAAATATCATAGTGGTTTTATAATTACCTGTCTAATACATATTTGTAATATTTTTTTCCTCCATGTTTTAGCTTCATATTCTTTGCGTCCTTGTCTAACAATTCTTGATACAATTTTCTATAGAGAGTATATAAGGACAAATTCATTTTTCTTCTAATAATACTGATGAATATTTAAAAAAATAATTTGACAGTTGAGAAAAGTTTCTTTCAGTTTCCAAACTTGTTATGGATAAGTAGCATCCAAATTAAGAAACATTTTTGACACTTCAAAGTTATAAGTTTTATTCTGAGGGGTGAATTTTCAAATATATATATAAATTCAATCAAAATTAAGGTATACATACGGCATTTTAAAGACATTTTGAAATTACCACTATGTTGAACAGAAATACATGATCATATTACTCTTTTGCTACATTGACTCATTAATACATATATATGAAATTTTGGTCACTGGAAATAGTTACCTTCAGACCACTTGATTGTTTTGGTGGCCATTCCATTTTATCCAGATCTGCCAGGCTTCAAAGAGGTATGTCCTATATGCTAAAATATAACCTAATACATTGGGAGACATTAAACACCCATCTTTCTCACACAAACATACTACTCTGTAATCTCACTATGAGTTATATACTAGAACACAGAAATTAATAAATTATGTTTTGTGTGATTCCTAATAGAAAAAAATACTGTGTATTTATAATTGCTTTCTTCAAGTACATGTCTGTACTACAAACAGAAAAGCACCTCATTTTTTCTTACGTGTTCTGGAGAAACAATTGCACTTACAATTTTACTCATCTGATGATGGTAAAAATTTCCAATAGATCAGTTTCTTGTTCTGTGATTGTAAGCATTTTTCTTTTCTCCTGCTACCATGGCCTTAGTTGCTAAAGGAAACATCTATTTTACAGTATGAGCTACGAACCTGGCCCTTTGGATCTCAATGGTAATTAGGCTGACACCACTGCCAGTAGCAGTTCATGTGGAAGCTACTCCTATAAAGAAACAAAACTGACTGTAAGACATATTTTTTTAAATTAATCTCAATTTTAATGTACAATTTAAATCCCCCTTGAGTTGATTCTCCAAATCCCATAGCCATTCTAGTATGATTTTATAATGAGGATAAGTTTGATGGAAGGGAAATGCTTGAGACATGTCTTTAATGCTCCCAGGTCCATAAACAAACAAACACACAAACCATTGAGATCTTAAGATACAATAAGATCAGACCACACCTCCAGGCCACACCAGCCACACCAGTGTCTCTCTGGGTTACCGGATTTGGACCTCCATCCTTCCCTTGACTCGAAATAGACCCCAACTCCACCAGTGGTTCCTGCACCTGTGTCAGCTCCTGCAAATGCAAAGAGTACAAATGCACCTCCTGCAAGAAAAGTCCCTATACCAAGGGTGCTGTATCAAGTGTGCCCAGGGCTGCATCTACAAAGAGGCACTGGACAATTGCAGCGGCTGTGTCTGATGTGGAGGAGAGCCTATTCCAGATGTAAATAAATTAACATGTACAAACCTGCAGTTTTCTGTACACAGTTGCTACATTCTGATTTCTATGAAATATTTGAAAGAGGATAAACTCATCTAGACAGCCCCCCCAAAAAATATTATAAGTAGAGGACAGAGTGGAGATAACAATAGACTATCAGGGGTAATAATATATACAGTAACAAAGATTTATGTAATAGAAGGACCTAAGGATTAATAAAACAATGATAATATTCTACCAGGAAATGTTAGTAATTTTTAGAACCACACTACCTATTCTATCTCAGTAAGACATAGGAGTTAAACAGTAGGTTGTGAGTAAAAGAACAAGGAACAAAACTGGAGGTGTTTTACTGACGTTTCTGAACATGTAATTCTATCCTGATACAAACTCTTTCAGTGGGGAAAAAAAGGAAAATAGGAAATACTTCTAACATTATTTTATGGAGCTGTAATAACCATGATACAAAAAAAATCATGGAGAGTAATAGAGAAGAAAATTATATTTTTCCCTTACTCATGAACACATAATCAAAAAATTTAAGCCAATTTTAGCAAAAGTAGTATCAATTTATTTTTTAAATGCACCATGGCTAAGATGGGTTTAGCCAATGAATATAGGATGCTTTATATATAACAATGTCAACATAATTCACCACACTAGCAGATTAAAGGAGAAAAATTATTGCCTCACCAGACATATTATTTATTTTAAAATGTAACATCTTAGGAAACTAGGAATTGAAACAAAACCAAATGCAATAAAAGCTCTCCATCAAAATCAGTTGCTAAAAAGTACACATAAAAAAGAACTGTCATAAACACTGTTTTGAAAATTGGGATCAAAATAAACACTAGTACCCAGAATTGTCTATGAGAGTCTTGTTGAAGGTGTCATTAAATAAAGGCATAAATGACTAAATAAAAAATTAAGAAAGAAATTACAAAATTTCCATTACTTGAAGATGTCTACATAAAAATAACAAGAATTAATGAGTTGAAGAACATAGTGAATAAAAGCTAAATTGATAATCTCCACCTCAAAAAATACCTGTTAGAATATGTAATATTTACAGAATATCAATTGTAATAGCACACAAAACATAGAGCCCATAGAAGAAATCTAATTGAAATATAATAGGAAAGCATAAAATTTTATGAAAAGGCATAAAAATCTGTAAGTAGGAATGTGAACTATACTCACAGATAAGAAAAACCAATTAAAAAAATATAATATCGGGGAGGAGTCAAGATGGCAGAGAAGTAGCAGGCTGAGACTACTTCAGATAGCGGGAGATCAGCTAGATAGCTTATCTAAAGATTGCAAACACCTACAAATCCAACGGGAGATCAAAGAGAAGAAAAACAGCAATTCTAGAAACAGAAAATCAACCACTTTCTGAAAGGTAGGACTGGCAGAGAAGTGAATCCAAAGCGACGGGAAGATAGACCGCGGGGGGAGGGGCCGGCTCCCGGCAAGCGGCAGAGCAAGGGAGCACAAAATCAGGACTTTTAAAAGTCTGTTCCGCAGAGAGACATCACTCCAGAGGCTTAACCGGGGTGAAGCCCACGCAGGGTCAAAGTGGCCTCAGGTCCCGCAGGGTCACAGAAGGATCGGGGGTGTCTGAGTGTCGCAGAGCTTACAGGTATTAGAACAGCTACAGAGACAGAGCCGAGGA
This sequence comes from Enhydra lutris kenyoni, assembly GCF_002288905.1. Taxonomy (NCBI): domain Eukaryota; kingdom Metazoa; phylum Chordata; class Mammalia; order Carnivora; family Mustelidae; genus Enhydra; species Enhydra lutris. Next base: position 33,585,541 of record NW_019154101.1, on the reverse strand, counting down.
GTAAGCTCTAAGCTCGGGGTTACCTTGAACCGGTCGCAGGCTAAGTCAGCTCGGAGCGCGGCGGGGGGCCAGGGTGACGGAAATAATTGGGCGCTGTTCTCTGAGGGCGCACTGAGGAGTGGGGCCCCGGGCTCTCGGCTCCTCCGGGCCAGAGACCGGGAGGCCGCCATCTTCATTCCCGTCCTCCGGAACTCTACGGAAGTGCTCAGGGAACAAAAGCTCCCGAAAGCAAACCTGAGCGGATTACTCAGACCGGCCCTGCGTAAGGGTGGTGCAACTCCGCCTGGGCCAAAGACACTTGAGAATCACTACAACAGGCCCCTCCCCCAGAATATCAACAAGAAACCCAGCCAGGACCAAGTTCACCTACCAAGGAGTGCAGTTTCAATACCAAGGAGAGCAGCGCAATTCCAGAGGAGGAGAAAGCAAACCACGGAACTCATGGCTTAACTCCATGATTCTTTAGCCTTGCAGTTAATTTAATGTTTTTTTCTTTTTCAATTTTTTTTCTTCTTCTGCTAAATTTTTTTAACTTTTACCCTTTTCTTTTTTAACGTTTTTTTAACTAGTTTATCTAATATATATATATTTTTTTCCTTTTTATATTTTTTCTTTATCAGTTTTCTTTTTTTAATTGTTTCTTTCTTTCTTTTTTTTTTTTTCTTTCTGAACCTCTTTTTATCCCCTTTCTCCCCCCTCACGATTTGGGATCTCTTCTGAGTTGGCTAAAGCATATTTTCCTGGGGTTGTTGCCACCCTTTTAGTATTTTACTTGCTCCTTCATATACTCTTATCTGGACAAAATGACAAGGCGGAAAAATTCACCACAAAAAAAAGAACAAGAGGCAGTACCAAAGGCTAGGGACCTAATCAATACAGACATTGGTAATATGTCAGATCTAGAGTTCAGAATGACGACTCTCAAGGTTCTAGCCGGGCTCAAAAAAGGCATGGAAGATATTAGAGAAACCCTCTCGGGAGATATAAAAGCCCTTTCTGGAGAAATAAAAGAACTAAAATCTAACCAAGTTGAAATTAAAAAAGCTATTAATGAGGTGCGATAAAAAATGGAGGCTCTCACTGCTAGGATAAATGAGGCAGAAGAAAGAATTAGCGATATAGAAGACCAAATGACAGAGAATAAAGAAGCTAAGCAAAAGAGGGACAAACAGCTACTGGACCACGAGGGGAGAATTTGAGAGATAAGTGACACCATAAGACGAAACAACATTAGAATAATTGGGATTCCAGAAGAAGAAGAAACAGAGAGGGGAGCAGAAGGTATATTGGAGAAAATTATTGGAGAGAATTTCCCCAATATGGCAAAGGGAACAAGCATCAAAATCCAGGAGGTTCAGAGAACCCCCCTCAAAATCAATAAGAATAGGTCCACACCCCATCACCTAATAGTAAAATTTACAAGTCTTAGTGACAAAGAGAAGATCCTGAAAGCAGCCCGGGAAAAGAAGTCTGTAATGTACAATGGTAAAAATATTAGATTGGCAGCAGACTTATCCACAGAGACCTGGCAGGCCAGAAAGAGCTGGCATGATATATTCAGAGTACTAAACGAGAAAAACATGCAGCCAAGAATACTATATCCAGCTAGGCTATCATTGAAAATAGAAGGAGAGATTAAAAGCTTCCAGGACAAACAAAAACTGAAAGAATTTGAAAATATGAAACCAGCTCTACAGGAAATATTGAAAGGGGTCCTCTAAGCAAAGAGAGACCCTAAAAGTAGTAGATCAGAAAGGAACAGACACAATATACAATAACAGTCACCTTACAGGCAATACAATGGCACTAAATTCATATCTCTCAATACTTACCCTGAATGTGAATGGGCTAAATGCCCCAATCAAAAGACACAGGGTATCAGAATGGATAAAAAAACAAAACCCAATTATATGTTGCCTACAAGAAACTCATCTTAAACCCGAAGACACCTCCAGATTTAAAGTGAGGGGGTGGGAAAGAATTTACCATGCTAATGGACATCAGAAGAAAGCAGGAGTGGCAATCCTTATATCAGATCAATTAGATTTTAAGCCAAAGACTATAATAAGAGATGAGGAAGGACACTATATCATACTCAAAGGAACTGTCCAACAAGAAGAGCTAACAATTTTAAATATCTACGCCCCTAACGTGGGAGCAGCCAACTATATAAACCAAATAATAACAAAATCAAAGAAAGGTATCGACAATAATACAATAATAGTAGGGGACTTTAACACTCCCCTCACTGAAATGGACAGATCATCCAAGCAAAAGATCAACAAGGAAATCAAGGCCTTAAATGACACACTGGACCAGATGGACATCACAGATATATTCAGAACATTTCATCCCAAAGCAACAGAATACACATTCTTCTCTAGTGCACATGGAACATTCTCCAGAATAGATCACATTCTTGGTCCTAAATCAGGTCTCAACCGTTATCAAAAGATTGGAATCATTCCCTGCATATTTTCAGACCACAATGCTCTGAAGCTAGAACTCAATCACAAGAGGAAATTTGGAAAGAACCTAAATACATGGAGACTAAACAGCATCCTTCTGAAGAATGAATGGGTCAACCAGGAAATTAAAGAAGAATTGAAAAAATTCATGGAAACAAATGATAATGAAAACACAACGGTTCAAAATCTGTGGGACACAACAAAGGCAGTCCTGAGAGGAAAATATATAGCGGTACAAGCCTTTCTCAAGAAACAAGAAAGGTCTCAGGTACACAACCTCACCCTACACCTAAAAGAGCTGGAGAAAGAACAAGAAAGAAAGCGTAAACCCAGCAGGAGAAGAGAAATCATAAAGATCAGAGCAGAAATCAATGAAATAGAAACCAAAAAAACAATAGAACAAATCAACGAAACTAGGAGCTGGTTCTTTGAAAGAATTAATAAGATCGATAAACCCCTGGCCAGACTTACCAAAAAGAAAAGAGAAAGGACCCAAATAAATAAAATCATGAATGAAAGAGGAGAGATCACAACGAACACCAAAGAAATACAGACAATTATAAGAACATACTATGAGCAACACTACGCCAACAAATTTGACAATCTGGAAGAAATGGATGCATTCCTAGAGACATATAAACTACCACAACTGAACCAGGAAGAAATAGAAAGCCTCAACAGACCCATAACCAGTAAGGAGATTGAAACAGTCATCAAAAATCTCCAAACAAACAAAAGCCCAGGGCCAGAGGGCTTCCCGGGGGAATTCTACCAAACATTTAAAGAAGAACTAATTCCTATTCTCCTGAAACTGTTCCAAAAAATAGAAATGGAAGGAAAACTTCCAAACTCATTTTATGAGGCCAGCATCACCTTGATCCCAAAACCAGACAAGGATCCCATCAAAAAAGAGAACTACAGACCAATATCCTTGATGAACACAGATGCAAAAATTCTCGCCAAAATACTAGCCAATAGGATTCAACAGTACATTAAAAGGATTATTCACCACGACCAAGTGGGATTTATTCCAGGGCTGCAAGGTTGGTTCAACATCCGCAAATCAATCAATGTGATACAACACATTAATAAAAGAAAGAACAAGAACCATATGATACTCTCCATAGATGCTGAAAAAGCATTTGACAAAGTACAGCATCCCTTCCTGATCAAAACTCTTCAAAGTGTAGGGATAGAGGGCACATACCTCAATATTATCAAAGCCATCTATGAAAAACCCACCGCAAATATCATTCTCAATGGAGAAAAACTGAAAGCTTTTCCGCTAAGGTCAGGAACACGGCAGGGATGTCCGTTATCACCACTGCTATTCAACATAGTACTAGAAGTCCTAGCTTCAGCAATCAGACAACAAAAGGAAATTAAAGGCATCCAAATTGGCAAAGAAGAAGTCAAACTATCACTCTTTGCAGATGATATGATACTATATGTGGAAAACCCAAAAGACTCCACTCCAAAACTGCTAGAACTTGTACAGGAATTCAGTAAAGTGTCAGGATATAAAATCAATGCCCAGAAATCAGTTGCATTTCTCTACACCAACAACAAGACAAAAGAAAGAGAAATTAAGGAGTCCATCCCATTTACAATTGCACCCAAAACTATAAGATACCTAGGAATAAACCTAACCAAAGAGACTAAGAATTTATACACAGAAAACTATAAAGTACTCATGAAAGACATTGAGGAAGACAGAAAGAAATGGAAAAATGTTCCATGCTCCTGGATTGGAAGAATAAATATTGTGAAAATGTCTATGCTACCTAAAGCAGTCTACACATTTAATGCAATTCCTATCAAAGTACCATCCATTTTTTTCAAAGAAATGGAACAAATAATCCTAAAATTTATATGGAACCAGAAAAGACCTCGAATAGCCAAAGTAATATTGAAAAAGAAAGCCAAAGTTGGTGGCATCACAATTCCGGACTTCAAGCTCTATTACAAAGCTGTCATCATCAAGACAGCATGGTACTGGCACAAAAACAGACACATAGATCAATGGAACAGAATAGAGAGCCCAGAAATAGACCCTCAACTCTATGGTCAACTAATCTTCGACAAAGCAGGAAAGAATGTCCAATGGAAAAAAGACAGCCTCTTCAATAAATGGTGTTGGCAAAATTGGACAACCACATGCAGAAAAATGAAATTGGATCATTTCCTTACACCACACACGAAAATAGACTCAAAATGGATGAAGGATCTCAATGTGAGAAAGGAATCCATCAAAATCCTTGAGGAGAACACAGGCAGCAACCTCTTCGACCTCAGCCGCAGCAACATCTTCCTAGGAACATCGCCAAAGGCAAGGGAAGCAAGGGCAAAAATGAACTATTGGGATTTTATCAAGATCAAAACCTTTTGCACAGCAAAGGAAACAGTTAACAAAACCAAAAGACAACTGACAGAATGGGAGAAGATATTTGCAAATGACATATCAGATAAAGGGCTAGTGTCCAAAATCTATAAAGAACTTAGCAAACTCAACACCCAAAGAACAAATAATCCAATCAAGAAATGGGCAGAGGACATGAACAGACATTTCTGCAAAGAAGACATCCAGATGGCCAACAGACACATGAAAAAGCGCTCCACATCACTCGGCATCAGGGAAATAGAAATCAAAACCACAATGAGATATCACCTCACACCAGTCAGAATGGCTAAAATGAACAAGTCAGGAAATGACAGATGCTGGCGAGGATGCGGAGAAAGGGGAACCCTCCTACACTGTTGGTGGGAATGCAAGCTGGTGCAACCGCTCTGGAAAACAGCATGGAGGTTCCTCAAAATGTTGAAAATAGAACTACCCTATGACCCAGCAATTGCACTGCTGGGTATTTACCCTAAAGATACAAACGTAGCGATCCGAAGGGGCACGTGCACCCGAATGTTTATAGCAGCAATGTCTACAATAGCCAAACTATGGAAAGAACCTCGATGTCCATCAACAGACGAATGGATAAAGAAGATGTGGTATATATACACAATGGAATACTATGCAGCCATCAAAAGAAATGAAATCTTGCCATTTGCGACGACGTGGATGGAACTAGAAGGTATCATGTTTAGCGAAATAAGTCAATCGGAGAAAGACAACTATCATATGATCTCCCTGATATGAGGGAGAGGAGATGCAACATGGGGGGTTAAGGGGGTAGGAGAAGAGTAAATGAAACAAGATGGGATTGGGAGGGAGACAAACTATAAGTGACTCTTAATCTCACAAAACAAACTGAGGGTTGATGGGGAGGGGGGTTGGGGGGTGTGGGTTATGGACATTGGGGAGGGTATGTGCTATGGTGAGTGCTGTGAAGTGTGTAAACCTGGTGATTCACAGACCTGTACCCCTGGGGATAAAAATATATTATATGTTTAAAAAAAATAAAATTAAAAGAAAAATAAAATAAATAAATATAATATCAGTTTTCCACTAAATTAATCTATACATTCAATGAAATTCCAATTAAACTCTGAATATAATTTTGACTAGAGATTACAAATCAATTCCTAAATGTATGTGAAAAGGGCAAAGGATAATTATAAACTTTTTTAAAAATCAATGAGGTGATTTTAAGACATATTTTAAAGTTGTAGTAAAGACTATGAAATTGATACAAGAATAAAGAGAACTACATTACAAAGTAATGTATACTGAAACAGAATGGTTCATTAAAGTAAACTTGATTTATAACAAGATAAACAGCAGATTAGGATGGATCATTCAATAAATGGTACTGGGACAAAGGGCATGATAGCAGGAAAAAAAGAGTATACTTTACACTATGCACAAATAATTAAGTATAAACAAAATAAATTCTAGAAAATTAAAACTTAAAACTTTCAGAAGATAATAAAGAAAATGTATCACAATGTGGTATAGAAGGAATTTTCAATCCACTCCCCTGAATTAAAAATCATAAAGGAAAAAAATGAACAAACCTGTCAACAACAAAAATGAAAACTGTTACACATCAAGACACTTATAAAAGTACAATTTACAGACCAAAATGGATAGGTATCCAGTATAAAAATTAATACAAACAAATATGAAAACAACTCATTCAAAATAGAGCAGGTGATACATAGAACAATTTACAGAAGAGAAATCTTATAAAACCAATAAATTTTGAACAGATGCCCAACCACCTCACTAATCAGGAAAAAAAGAATTAAAATGGCAAGATATTATTTCATAGGTAATCATATTGGCAACATTTTAAACATCAGTCAGTACCAAGAGGTGGCAAGAATTCTTAGAGTTAGTGGTAAGTGTACGTATGTTTAACACTTTGGGGAGTAATTGACAAAACCTGGCAAAGTTGAAAACACATACGCATTACCCTAACAGTTTAAACCTAGAGAAAAAATCTCACAAATATGTACAATGAGACATAAAAACATTATTTGAAATAAGAAAAAAGTAATGGAACTTACTTAAATCTTCATTAAGAGTAAAAAGAAAAAATAAACCATGAAAGAATCTTGTAATAGAATGCTCAATGCATCAGTGATACAGGAAGGTGAAGGCAGGATCACTGAAGTAAGCCATTGACTTTTAAATCGTTCCCTTTTTTTTCAAGACTTTATTTATTTGTCAGAGAGAAAGAGAACACAAGCAAGGGGAGTGGCAGGCAGAGGGAGAGGGATAAGCAGGCTCCCCACTGAGCAAGGAGCCTGATACTGGACTGGATCCCAGGACCCTGATTTCATGACCTGAGCCAAAGGCAGCTGCTTAACTGAGTGAGCCACGCAAGCATCCCTAAATTGTTCCATTTCTAAACAGAGTCAATATTGAGATAAACTTTGTATAATTTATTTCTTTTTTATTAGATTTCAATTAACAAGCCTAACGTCAACAACTGTTGTCTGTAAAACATATAATCAGTGGAGTTATTTTTGTTGTTGTTTAAGTACTTTTCACAGAGATGTCCCTATTCAAGGGCTGAATGAATAACATTTTGTGAAAATGCCCTTTGAATAAGATACTGTAAGCCCATAAGGAACTTTGATGGGTCTGTGAAAAACTCTGAACATGATTCTTCATGATCCAATCATATATAGAATTACTAAGAGCTTCTGTGGCTCTCTTTGGCTAGAGAGAAGCTTAGTTATGTTTGAGGGTCTCATGGATGACCTGAATACTCCTCCCATAATCACCACCACAACACACACACAACACACACACACACACACACACACACACTTCATTGCTAATGAACAAAGAAGAAATATTAATAGCAAATTTACTATTAAGTATGCAATACCAAGAAGATCAAAAGGGATGGGTTCAAATGAGTATCGGAATGTAAAAGGACTGCATTGCCTGCATCCAGTTTTCCTGCATCTCCACCTGGTGTGCCAAACTTAGCATATCAAGTAGGCAGCATGCATTTTGAAGAGGGTAGAAGTCTTATTTTACACGCAAGAGTGAGGTAATTTTATATGTCCTCTAAGAGTGGATTAAGTAGTTACAGACAATTGTTAAGCTACTAAAATAATCATGAAGAAGAATGGATAGAAGAACAGATCCTCGCAACAAACCCATGTTAATTACCCTTGCAGCTGGGAGATCAATTTGCATAGAGAGTCTTTGAAGCCTGTCAGGTATGAATTGAACCACTGAGCTGCTACATTTGATAATCCAGCCCTTGAGCTTACTTTTTTTCCCCCTGAAGAAGTTGTTTCAGCCTACCAGGCAGCGTTTCTCATATAAAAGTACTCATTTCTAATTAATTCGGTCCTGTATTTAACACACACTCGCACATTTGTGACTTTTAAAGAAATTATCAACAAAATATTGTCGAAAGGATGGGTATTGTTCCTTAGAAATAGGATAAAATAAATATTTATATTTCTAAGTCTTAGGTTTAGTTTTTAAAATCTGGGAACCCAAAACATTTATAGATTTGCAGATGGCTCATGATAATGAGGTTGTATTATAAAAGACTTTACCTGTATTAACTCACGTAGTATTCACAACAGCCCAATGAAGTAAGTAATACAGCTTTCTTCTTTTCGGCCAAAGGAAAACAGTGGCAGAGTATACAGTAAGTTGAGTTATTACACAGTCACTCAGTGAAGCCCATGGCAAGGTCAGAATTTGAATCTGGAGAGCCTCTTTCCCCAGCATATTATGAGAAGACCTACCTTGCCTCCCCTGAGAAGTCTGCACTGCATTGCCTCTCTAAGGAGGCAGATTTTTTTTTTTCTATTTAATCATATTAACTTCAACAGAAACAGAAACACAAGGATTCATGACACTTAGTAATCTTTATCCACTAAAATGATTTGTCTATTTCTGCATTTTGAAAATTAAAGAACTAAGAGAGGTGCAATGGGAAAAAAAACACAGCAATTGGATAGAACTCTACTAAGGTTAGTGGTGATTTTAGAAAATGTAGCAAAAATCAGTTTGCATAAGAATTATTCAATATTTTTAAAAGATTTTATTTATTTATTTGACAGAGAGAGAGTGAGAGAGCACAAACAGGGAGAGTAGTAGGCAGAAGATGAGGGAGAAGTAGGCTCCCCGATGAACAGGGAACCAAAGGTGGGGTTCCATCCCAAAACCTTGGGATCATGACCTGAGCTGAAGGCAGATGCTTAACTAATTGAGCCACCCAGGCTTCCAAAGAAGTACTCAATTTTTTAAAAAATTAGTTAGAATGGAGAATTATAAAAAATGATATATGACTTAAAGTTATAATCTGTAGATATTCACCAACATTTTGGCAGTAGTACAAGTTATCTTCTTTGAATATGGGTCTGCTTATTAGGATTCTAGTCATCTTTCTTGCATAACAATTCTAGTTTAAAGAAAATTCCAGTTTTATGTGAAGAATTTTCTAGATTTGAGCAAAAATGTTCCCACAATTCATAGCACTTTCAATCCCACTAAATTTAACTTGCTTTTAACACAGCTTTACAAAGCAGTCAAATTTGTTTTCATCAAAATACACAAATATTTTCACATTTGTACTTCTATAATTTGTATAATAGTCAATTAAATCTAATAATTAACAATATACAGATAATGACATGTTGAGAAAAAATAAAACATTATTGATAATCAATAATAGACATAATAAAACAGTAAAAAGTCACTTTACAGGTATATACACGTAGAAGGTAGGTTTTTTTTTTGTTTGTTTTTTGTTTTTTTTTTAAAGATTTTATTTATTTATTTGACAGACAGAGATCACAAGTAGGCAGAGAGGCAGGCAGAGAGAGAGGTGGGAAGCAGGCTCCCTTCCGAGCAGAGAGCCCGATGTGGGGCTCGATCCCAGGACCCTGGGATCATGAACTGAGTCAAAGGCAGAGGCTTTAACCCACTGAGCCACCCAGGTGCCCCAGAAGGTAGGTTTTTGAGATCTGCTTACTAGCCAGTAGCACACACCATGCCATAGGCATCAGTCAATTGCAGGAGTTATAGAGAGAATGGCGATCCTTGAATCATCAGATAGCCTATTACCTGCAGATCAGTTAAGGGTTTCTTCTGTATATATAAAATCCTTGGAAGAAAAATAACCATTTAGTCATTGCCTATTTTATGTTTAGAATGATAAAACTGTGTATTAATATTCACTTATAATATCATCCTCTGAGTGTCATGAGGTTACTTAACTATGTGTATTTGTCATGTATTAACATGTTCATGTTACAGAACCTAACTCAAATGAGCTTAGATGTTAAGAGAAATTTTAAAAGCAAAGAATGAAAGTGCAGGACTGGAATTTGCCATATAGTTAGTATGATGCATGCAATGATAAGTGAAGATAACTCCAGCCCAGAGAGGCAGGGTATTGCTTAAAATGTGGCTAACTTTGGACAGTTAAGAAGAGTTGTTCCCATCTTAGAAAAATAAAACAATTACTAAGTATACCATCTTGTGTGATCACATTAATGTCTCTAATTTTCATAATAGTCCATTAAGTTTTGTAATTATAATGCACAAATACACATGGCATATTTGTAGAAGAAAAATCCAACTGACCTTCAATAATCACAGAAGTCACCTGGTTGAAGTGTACCCATGCAGGGAGGGATGAGCAAGTATTGGAGTAGGTTGCTGACCATGAGCAGTCAGTGCCCACTTCCTGTCATACTGCGGAAAGCTTTCTCCACATGCGGAGGAATTGGGCTCTGTGAATTTGCCTCACATTCTTACAGTTCTAGTACTCTAAAATTACAAGAATCCTAGAAAAATATTTAATCCCCCAATATTAGGTTGAATATCCATCAGTAGGTCCACTACTGAAGTTGCCTGAATGAGGTTCTAGTTTGTTAACTACTGAAGAATATTTATAAATATTTACAACAGATGTATAGTTACAACCCTTGCTAAAGTTTTAGGTTCTCCATGGGAAAAATTCATACTCTGCCCACAGCTGAGGTATATATATATATATATATATATATATATATATATATATATATACACACACACACATACACACACACACACGTATACATACATATGTAGTAGATTTGGGGAGAATCTAACAAAGTCAGATTAGTCTGATCCTCAAGCCAAGTCACTCTAAGTGAAGGATCACACAGGAGGGGATATTTTTCACAGGAAGAATCTCCTGTTAAATGGCTCAGTGTGAAACTGTACTTAAAGTCACATAATTCTGGCCTCAGGTATCAGTACAAACTAAGCAAGCAAGTTGTCTATAGTAGAATGGAAAGAAGTCTATTAAAAAAAAAAAATCACAGCAAAGACTGACCTGCTGGACATGCTTATTGCCCTCTCTTTTCATTTCTTTCAAGTTATAGAACTTTAAATTATTATTACAAATCAGCCTCTGACATGGAATCTAGGAAGGGGATTTTAACACAACCAGGTGAACAGAGTGAGAATTCAAAGAGAATCTAAACAACTCATTGTAGGGTAACTCCAGGGACAGACAACTTTCAAATATAGATTCAATCTCTATGTGAGTCAGAAAAGGAGAATAGGCAGAGAAGAGGATATAATATGCCAAATAACTTGCTACAAAAAAAATAAATTTTAGCCTGTTAAAATTCAATTAAAATATAGATTCTGTGAAATAAGATAAAGATGAAATGCTAAAAGTATGAATTGCAATAAAAAAGAATTGTCTGAATGATATATAGAATATAAAGGAAACAGATATAATAAGAAAGACTTAGAAAAAAAGGACTATAGGGCTTTGAATAATTAATAAGTTTGATTTAATAGATTTCCCTTTACTAAACCCTACATTTGAAGAGATTGCTTTCTCTTAAAGCAGCCTTTCAAATATTTATAAAAATAAATGTTGTAGTAAGATAAATGTACAAAAAAAAAAAACAAAGAAAGCAGATATAATACTATAATATTGACAAAAATCTTTGTCCAAAATGTAATAAGATAACAAATTAAAAATAACAAAACTAGTAACAACAACAACAAAGAAACCAACATCGCAGATTTTTATAATTTTCACATAAAATCCTTGGGTCAAAAGTAAAAACAAAGCTACATATTTATAATTAGAAATTGTTAATAAACAAGAAAAACCAACATAAAATTAAATATTTTATTTCCTAAAATGCAATTCAATTCAATAAATTCAAAAAATACAAAATAAACATAAGGAGATTAAGAATGATAAATTATTAACATATGAGAAATTATCATTTCAAATGATAAATAAGGTTAGGAACAAATATTTTGAAATAGCAATAAAGAGACAAACCTAGAAAGTTGAATTTAGGAAAGCAGATAGAGAAAAATCTACATACACATCATTAGATGTAAGAAAGGGAGTACAATTATAGAGTAGAAGAACACAAATAGGGCGCCTGGGTGGCTTAGTGGGTTAAGCCTCTGCCTTTGGCTCAGGTCATGATCTCAGAGTCCTGGGATTGAGTCCAGCATCAGGCTCTCTGCTCAGCGGGGAGCCTGCTTCCTCCTCTCTCTCTCTGCCTGCCTCTCTGTCTACCTGTGATCTTGCTCTGTCAAATAAATAAATAAAATTTTAAAAAAAAGAAGAACACAAATAATTAAAATATTCCCCCATATAATTGTAATAAATTAGAGAAGAACAGATTAGATTTTTTTAATGATGGCGAGGAAAAAAAAGATTCAAAGAAAAAATTAAATAGGATTTTGTTCTTTCATAGGGTCCTTGTTCTTTCCAGAACATAGCAAACAGAGAATATTCTTAAATAGTTAATTTTATGAAGCTAACATCACCCAGAACAGAACCATGACAAAGATAAGGTAAATGAAGCAAGCAAATTTTAAGAAGACCAAACAACACTCTCAATTGTGAAAATATATATAGAAACCTTAAGTAAAATGATAGCAGATGGAGTCTAGTAATATATCAAAAGAATATTTCATGATCTAGATGTCTGAATATAGAAACATAGTTTGTTTAATATTAAAGATCCTATTAATTTAATTAGAAGTATCAACTAGTCAATGGAGAATGAAATCATGAGATCATCTTGATAGAAGCTGGTAAGTCATCAATTCAATAAATTTGGTCACCCTTTCTTGATAGGAAAACTTTGAAATACAAAGAAAGGATATAATTAAGAAACATGAAGAATATTTATCTTGAATCCTTGGCCCATTGGGAAACACCAGAAATTCACCTCAGATCATAATCTCAGGATCCTGGAAATAAGTCCCACCTTAGCTCTGCACTCATTTGGAAGTCCACTTGAGGACTCTCTCTCTCCCTCTGCCCTCCCCCCCATTCATGCTCTCTCTCTCTCTCTCTCTAAAATAAATAAATTTTTAAAAAGATAATAAAAAGAAACAAGTAAAATTATCTTAATAAAATATATTGTTTAACTTATTATATTCAAAATATTAGTTTTTCAACAAGTAATAAATATAGAGGATTTTTTTTCAAGCTAAGTTTTGAAATCTAGTGTGTATTTTATACTTTAGCACCTTAACTTAGTTTAAATAGTAGAACATGTGCCTAGTGGCTGCCATATTTGTTAACACAATACTAGAACTTTTTTCTGCTTTTTGGATATTTCCTCCTCTGATATTTCCTCCAATTCTATTCAAAACTCTCCATTATATAATGATGTCTGGCTTCTTTCCAAACCTCTTCCATACAAAGCTCTAAATCTGTATCAGAAGAATTAAAAACAAAAACAAAATAAAACAAAACAACACAAAAAACCTAGGTAGACATACAACATCTGAGGTAAGTAAAATAAAAGGATATGCACATTACTCCAAGAAAAAAGGTAATTCCACAAGGAATGACACCCTCGCTTTGGGAATATTTCAGTTCCTCGCTGTTCGCCCAATGCTCAGGTTTATAATTCACGAAGAGAGAATTTTCATCTTCGAACTTCCACCGTGTGACTCTTTACTTATCAGTTAGGAAACACTACCCCTTGCCAATAGGGGATGGCCTTACCCAGACACATCACTCACTTGCCAAGTAGCCTATTGCTTGGAGTCTGAGATGACCAGATAAGACCCAAACCCAATCTAAATTCATACTTAGAAAACGTGATGGTTTATAAATTTCATGTCCCACAAAAGAATCTGGGCTGAGTGGTAGCTACCTTAGTATCACCAGATCAGTGTAATTTTCAGATTCATACTTTTATTCCACTAAATTACAAGATTATAGTTTTCACAGTACCCAACACACACACACACACACACACACACACACACACACACCCTTGCCTTCAAGATGCAAACCTAACTCTCCAAGTAACACACACAGTTTAACCCAATGTACAAGAAGATAGTTTATTATTTACCTTTATAATTTGCAAGGCTACCCTCTCAGGAAAGAGATACTTTATAGTCATCATATGCATTTCAAATTTCACCCCATCACATCTCCTAAGAGGAAGAGGAAGCCACTGATACTTAGTGAACGATGGCAGCCCCTCAGCTAAACAAAAACCAGGCTTAAGTGGTAAAGGTTTTGAATTTTGTTTCCTGTGATAAGGCAAAAGCTCTTTTCCTCCCAGTATCTGTTTGATAGAAAGGTGGTCCATTTACTCTTACTTCATAGGTTAATTGTGAGGATAAAGAGGAAGAAAATTTAAATTGCCTGGTAGTAAGCATGACATGTAGAAGACATTCAGTAAATCTTAGCTAATAATTTCTGATGAGAAGGGTGACAATGAGGTTAATATAGTCATTGCTTTAATTAGTTTAAAATCAAAATCTATTTTGCTATATTTTTTTTATAAAATATACCATAACAGGAAAGTATTCATTGTTTCAGGCTCTTGCACTGTCCCTTTGAGAAGGCATTCTGTGGCAGTAACAATTTGCTTTCCCTATAGAATTTAAAATTCTAAGTAGTTGAAATATTTTATCATCATGGTTTTTTTATTCATTTCTATATTACTCAGTAATTTACTTGGACTTCAATATGGAAGAACAAAATATACCATTTAAGGGATTTTTAGTGGGACAAATTAACATAAAAAATAAGTTTATGTGATAACTACATTTCTAACATAATTGTATACCTATACTCATGGCCAGTAAACTGTAGCATCTTAATTTCAGTCTGAAATAGATCTAAAAACAAATCACACAGCGAAATAAACTTCTCTGTTTTCTTAAACATTTTGTGATTGAATGGGAGATTGTGTTCCTTGATCTAATGAAAAGAAAGAAATACACTGAAAGGAAACTTCTTTTGGCTAAAATACAAAGTTTCTATAATAGTACAATTTTCTTAATATAGCAAGTATTAAAGAGAATTATCAGTCTCTCCCTCCTCTCATGCTCAAGTACACAAGCTCTTTTATTTTTAGCCTCTTTTTTCCCAGAAGTTTCTTTCCCTGATGCACATACTAAAATGTCTCTAATCTTAAAATAAGTAAATAATTAAACAGAAGTCCTGCTGTGTTATATTTGCCTCTTAACTAGTCTACCTTCATTTCCTTCCAGCCAGGCTGTACTTTTTTACTTCCCATTCACTCTCAAGTCATTGCAGCTCCCACCTTCAGCCTACACTGAAAACAATGTACCTTCAGTAAAATCCCCAGAGAGTCAAACTAAATTAATTATATTTTATTTTATTTGGGCTCACCATGGGCATGTGATACTTGACCAATGCTACCTTCCTTGAAGTATCTGCTCACACCTTAAATGTTTTTCCTCTACCTCCATCTTCAAATCTCACTGGTCTTCAGTGATCCATTTTCAATTAAAACTCTCTATGAGAGATTACATTAATTCTCAAGATTTCTATTATCACATTCATGGTAATGATCCAGAAATCTATATTCTTCCATAAAAACTCTTTCTTCAACTTCAAACCCATATTTCCCTCTGAATAACCCTCTGAATATCTCCATTTATATGTCCAAAAGATAATTTAAATTTAAGGCATCTGAAAAAAAATGACCACCCTCCCACCCCTCATTTTCTTGATTTACATTATGCATTCTCCATCTTGGGGTAGGAACCACCTTTAACTAAATCAGAAATCTGCCATTCATGTTCATTGTTTCTCCTTCATCCAATTGGTAACTGCATTCTGGAGAGTCTTCTCCCCAAAGACCTGTATGTGTCCTCATTCAACCTTCTGCAGTTCCACTGTTCTTATCATCTCTCATTTGACCTAGTAATTCCTCTAGCATCCCCATTCATCTCACTTACTCACACCCCCTATCTCCAAATCACAACTTTTCATGCTGTTCTCTTGACAGCAGCAGCTTTATTTGGTGAAAATATAAACCAGTGGTTTTTACTATCCTGCCAAAATCTTTTTATGGTTCTCTAGCATCTACAGGATAAACTACAAAATCTTTTGACTGACATAGACATTTTGTATTTTTACCTTTCCCTGCCCTCTGAATTCTTGTCCTCCATACATGAGCTATATGAAACCACTAAAACGTCAAATTTCTAAATGTCTTCCTAAACCTTGATATTCTGCTCTAAAGTAAAATATCAAGAAAGAAAATCTTCAATATTAGACAAACCCACACCTATAATGATTAGTAGCCCATAACAAATACCCACTAACCAACGTGTAAAATAATATATGAAAAGACAGAAATTATGTGATCAATCCTGTAGAAACAAAGATGAAGAAAAACAATGAAAAAGAAATTGGGAGAAAGTCACAGAAGATATTGGACTCAAGTTAAAACTGGAGGATTAATAAATATTCAGAACAATGGAAAGAAGCTGGACATATAAGTGGACATATAATTAAGACATTTCAAAAAAGTAGCACAATCACCAAAGACATAAAAGGAGTTATTGCTTATGGGCTAGTGAGTTGATCGACTGACAAGAACAGAAAGCATGTTGGTTGGGAAATGAAAGAAATAAGATTTGATAGTAAATGTCAACAGAATGTGGAGAGCCTTGACATTTATATGGATAATGAGGGAAATCCTTAAATGGAAGACTATTGTGATTATGGTGAAGACTTGAAGAAAAAGAAGCATTCATTAAGCTGATGGAGGTACGGTTCCAGAAAACAGATGAAAAGGCATGAATAGAGAAATAGATTATAGAGTCATGAACAGAGACCTTAAAGCTATAAGAGTAAGCGAGCTGTCCACAGAGAGTATACTGGAGAGGAAAAAAAAAGACAAGCCCAAGGACTAAACAGGGGGAAAAATGAAGAATCAGAAAGAAATGTAGTGGGAAGAATACATATGTGCAAACTATCCAGCAGTTATAGTTATCTACTGCCTGCCAAATAGCAGACTCACACAAAGTTTAGTCAATTAAAACAGCAATTTTATTACTTCTCACAATGTTGTGGTTCACTGGTGCCTAGCTCCATGATTTCTCTGCTTGTATTGCTTGGAGTCTATAATGAAATGCAGTCAGGTGGCAGATAGGGGCTCACATATTCGAGATACTGGCGGAAATTGTTGGAAGTCTATACTCAAATGGAACATTAGGACAACTACTGGGATGTTTTGTCCTCTCTCTCTCTCCTTCTCCTTGAGACCTTTTCCCAGTATTTCTACACATGTTCTCTCTAGCAGGGTAGCCAGATTTTACATGGCAGCTCAAGTCTCCTAACAGCACAGAAGCTGGTACTTCCAGGACTCCTTTCTTCCTTCCTTCCTTCCTCCCTATTTCTTTCTTTCTTTCTTTCTTTCTAAGATTTTATTTATTTATTTGACACAGAGAGAGAGAGAGTGAGGGAAAGAGAAAAGCAGGCTCCCTGCTGAGTACAGAGCCTGATGTGGGGCTCAATCCCAGGATTCTGAGATCATGACCTGAGATGAAGGCAGAGGCTTAACCCACTGAGCTGCCCAGATGTCCCACTTTTAGGACTTCTTAAGGTTTAGAACCAGATCTGGTATCATGTCACTTCTGTTTTATTTGCCTATCAAATCTTATTTCTCTCATTTTCAAATATGTTTTTTCTTCTCTTTTCAGTTGGTCTTATTATTTTATAAGCATGTTCAAATTTACCTTTGCAGCTTTTGCTGATGGTCTTTATCTTTTGTAAAATGCCCCCTTAATTCCAATTCTCCTTTTTTTTTTTTACTTATTTATTTATTTATTTTTTTGTTTTGTTTTCATTTTCGTTAAGGTTCCCATTCTCCTTTTGAGTTGTGTCAAAGTGCATTGCAAGGGCAGTCCATATTCTGTATAAGAAAGAACTACACAGGAGGGAGGAGTCAAGATGGTGGAGAAGTAGCAGGCTGAGACTACTTCAGGTAGCGGGAGATCAGCTAGATAGCTTACCTAAAGATTGCAAACACCTACAAATCCAACAGGAGATCGAAGAGAAGAAGAACAGCAACTCTAGAAACAGAAAATCAACCACTTTCTGAAAGGTAGGACTGGCGGAGAAGTGAATCCAAAGCGACGGGAAGATAGACCTCGGGGGGAGGGGCCGGCTCCCAGCAAGCGGCGGAGCAACGGAGCACAAAATCAGGACTTTTAAAAGTCTGTTCCGCTGAGGGACATCGCTCCAGAGGCTTAACCGGGGTGAAGCCCACGCAGGGTCAGCGTGGCCTCGGGTCCCGCAGGGTCACAGAAGGATCAGGGGTGTCTGAGTGTCGCAGAGCTTACAAGTATTAGAACAGGGAAGCCGACTACAGAGACAGAGCCGAGGAGTAAGCTCTAAGCTCGGGGTTACCTTGAACCGGTCGCAGGCTCGGTCAGCTCGGAGCGCGGCCGGAGGCAGGGTGACAGGAGTAAATCGGCGCTGTTCTCTGAGGGCGCACTGAGGAGTGGGGCCCCGGGCTCTCGGCTCCTCCGGGCCGGAGACCGGGAGGCCGCCATCTTCATTCCCGCCCTCCGGAACTCTACGGAAAGCGCTCAGGGAACAAAAGCTCCCGAAAGCAAACCCGAGCGGATTACTCAGCCCGGCCCCTGGTAAGGGCGGTGCAACTCCGCCCGGGGCAAAGACACTGGAGAATCACTACATCAGGCCCCTCCCCGAGAAGATCAACAAGAAGCCCAGCAAGGACCAAGTTCACCTACCAAGGAGTACAGTTTCAATACCAAGGAGAGCAGCGTAATTCCAAAGGAGGAGAAAGCAAAGCACGGAACTCATGGCTTTCTCCCCATGATTCTTTAGCCTTGCAGTTAATTTAATTTTTTTTTCTTTTTCAATTTATTTTTCTTCTTCTGCTAAATTTTTTTAACTTTTACCCTTTTCTTTTTTAACGTTTTTTAACTAGTTTATCTAATATATATATATATTTTTTTTCCTTTTTATATTTTTTTCTTT